>NC_133779.1:29646679-29649877 GCF_003597395.2 Chelonoidis abingdonii
CTGGGTTGCGTGTCTCCCCGCTTGAGACTGGAACAGTTCGCAGGCTGCCAGTGTCTTTCCACGGAGGGAGACAACTCTATAGGTAGAGGGTATTCTGACCCACCCAAGTCCTGAGTCCTGTTGGTAACCCCCGCATATACGGTCCAATATGTACTTCATCATCTCCTCACTATGGCTATTAGGGTCTCTCAGCAGGGCTCGGTCCTAGCAGCCTGACTCAGCAGCAGCTGATTAGTTCTTCTTGCTGCAATCTAGTCGCCTCTTGTTGGCGGATTGCCTGGACCTGTAGCCTCCTGCTTGGCCGATGGCATGTATTAAGGCCTTGCCACGTCGTCCATCTTAAGGGTGGGAGGGTTATGTCTCCCCCTGGACTATGCTCCCCAGCACGCAAATCCCACCCCTTGACACCACATGTGGCAAATTGCCGGTTACTGTCTGATGATGGGTCTCACGCTTTCTCTTTCTGGGGTAGGTATCAGGCGCTATTGCTTGCCCTGAACAGTTTTCTAATCACTCCCCTGGTGTCTCTTGGAGGAGGAGGCGTGAGAGGGAGGGACCTGGGGCCCGCCCTCACTCAGGTCCAACCCAGGGGCCCTGCGGGTGTGCGTGAAACCACTTGACTTAGCGGTTTCGTCCCCTGGGTTACTTCCCTCTCATATCCGTCAGCTTGTGAGGGCTTCTCGCCTCTCTTCCATATAAGCCTGGTGCCCTTAATAGGGGATATATACATGATTATAGAGAGCTCCCAATCCACCGCAGACTTCCTCTAAACCTTCTATTTCTCTCTGGACCAAACTCTTTCTTTCTGCAATCTGCACTCTGCTCCAATCCAACCTTTCTTCTTTCACTACCACACCCTGTCTGACTGAAGCAGGGGTTTATATCCATGACTGGAGTCAGGTGCTCTAACTGGGAGTTCAGTGCTCTAAGTGAAGTCAGGTGCTCTAATTGGAGGTCAGGTGCTCTAATTGGCCCCAGCTGTTCTAGTTAATCTAAAGCAAACCTTCCCCCTGGCAGGGAATAAGCCTCTGCTAACACTCTTATGCTGCCTTTGTTCCATGCTGTATCACCAATGCTTACATAGTTAGGTCAACGTTATTGGTGTCATAGACTAGGCCTGAGTGTTTGCAGGAGCAGGGCTAAGATTACAGAAATAATTACAGCACATGCCAGCTCTAATAAAGTTCAGGTAGAGGAGACCTTTCTGTTTAAAGGCTGACTTTTTAAAGTTCTTTGCAATATAGCAGGTGGAACAGTGAATCCCATACTTAAAGCGAGTTTCCCATCTTACCCCCTATTTCCAGTAGCTCCTATCTCTCTGAAATGTTCATTCTTTAGGGTGAAACTTCCCAGACTCTGGGAAAAAATTTCAAAATTGCCACAGTGACTTGCATAGTATCTTCAACTCTAAACATCCAAGTTACTAATTAATTTTATTTGTCTTCTGGGTTTTGATTTCATAAATTCACATTTTTTAGCTTTTCTCTAAACAAGGGCTAGAATTTTACTTTTCTTTTATAATGAAAACTGAGATTATCAGGTAATGACATGATTCCAGCCACTGGAGCTGTGAGAAAGGCAGCAAATATCATGCGAGTCAGCAATATTTCTTCTGCTTTTGAAGGGGTTGCTCTCTGTCTCTGCATAGCCTTTTGATTAATTTAGAGAGTAAATTGTACCAGGCACTAATAAGTGTCTCTTTACTCAGGCAGCTATGTACATTTATTATAGGAAATGAGATTGGTGGAGCACACATTGAGACTTTGAGTTTTATTTCATTCAGACAAGCAGGACTGCCCAGAAGGTAGAGCAAGTGGGGCAATTTGCCCCAGGCCTCGGGTCCCACAGGGCCCCACGTGAGAATATAGTATTGCAACTTTTTTTTATGGAAGGGCCCCCCAAAATTGCTTTGCCTCAGCCCCCCTGAATCCTTTGGGCGGCCCTGCAAACAAGTACAATTGAAATAATAGAAAAGTAAGATAGAGCAAGACAAGTATTGCAAAACGACCCACTACTTCCCCTCCCGATAAAGTGTGCTTACAATCTTATGGCTTGTATAGGCCAGAACAATTCCCAGAGCTGACGTACTTACAACCTCATAGAGACTGGTAACAGCAAAGGCAGGAGAAAAAGTAAGTGCTGATCTTCACAAGTGGAAATGACATTTGGGCTTCTGCCTGCTTATTATTCCAATTAGCCCAACTAAAGGGTGGGCGTATATCTTATTATAGCCCCTTTTTTCCATATACTCACACTCAGGGTGACCAGATGTCCTGTTTTTATAGGGACAGTCCTGGTTTGGGGGACTTTTTCTTATATAGGTGCCTATTACCCCCCACCCCCGTCCTGTTTTTTCACAGTTGTTATCTGGTCGCCCTACCCGCACGTCTGGGGACCCTATTGAAATTTGTTTCCAGCCTCCTGTCCACGTATGACTCTGTCAAACAATAATTGAGTTTCCGATCATTGCCCCAAGCTATTTGTGTCAATAAGTTTCCAATACATGAATGTGGTTAGCCCTCTCGGGTACATTTGCCTAAGAACCCCTGAGAAATTTGTTTGCAAACATAAACTGTTCTTTGAGATTTGCTTATTTATCACGAGATCCACGTTGCAGAAATCCCTATAACCTTAGTGAGATTCTCACGCTAACTCTTATTGCTTAACTGCTAGACTTTGCTAAGCCTTAACCAAACTTATCGCAAAGCCTGTCCAAAACATTAATGTATATTAAAGTGGCCACCGACTTTTGTTACCGCTTTAAATGCTCATATTAAGCATTGTGGCATTTAAACTCTGCTTTAATTCCAATAGCCCCCTTTAAAGATCAGGTCAGTGGTCAAAGGTCAACACTGATGTAATGCGCCTCCTTTGATTGTACTGGGCCCTGACCAAGCCTGGTCTCCACCTCTGCCCCCCTCACAGTAGATGGGTAGAGATTCATTTATACTGCTGAGCATCATTCACACGTTCCTGCGCTTGGGAGGAATGCTCTCTGCACAGGTACACAGCAAACAAATTCGGTGCTAGCACTTAGTTTGCACAACCAGGGCCGGTGCTTCCATTTAGGCGATGTAGGCAGTCGCCTAGGGCACCAGGATTTGGGGGGCGGCAATTCGGCGGCGGGGGTCCTTCCGCGCTCCGGGTCTTCGGCAGCAATTCTGCGGCAGGTCCTTCACTCGCTCCAGGACCTGCCTC
>NC_133779.1:29653317-29772545 GCF_003597395.2 Chelonoidis abingdonii
GGGGGCGCCTCAGGGCCGGGGGGCGTAAGGTGGAAGTTTCGCCTAGGGCGCGAAACATCCTTGCACCGGCCCTGTGCACAACTCTACCTTCAGTCCTCAGCAGCCTGTGGGATGGAGTCCTGAATGGTCATTGTTGGAACGGCAGTGACTCCTGTATTTAGGTTCCGTATCATTTTCCATTATAAATGTTTTGTTCTGACTATTTTTCAAGAGAACTGATGTCTCCATGTTTATATCAGGAGTTTGAAATTAGACAGAGTCAGTCTTAGGGCCTTTTGCTCTTCCCATGAAAAATCTACCCAGATTTAGTCTAGTTATAAACTACCAAAATCGCTGTTTCCCATCTGTGTTTTCCTTAATAGAGTTTGCTCCAGGCTTGCTGCTAAAATAGTAGGCGAAATAGTATGTGAGGGGTCGGCAACCTTTCGGAAGTGGTGTGCTGAGTTTTCATTTATTCACTCTAATTTAAGGTTCCACGTGCCAGTAATACATTTTAACATTTTTAGAAGGTCTCTTTCTATAAGTCTATAATATGTAACTGAACTATTGTATGTAAAGTAAATAAGGTTTTTAAAATGTTTAAGAAGCTTCATTTAAAATTTAAATTAAAATGCAGAACCCCCTGGACTGGTGGTCAGGGCCTGCACAGTGTGAGTGCCACTGAAAATCAGCTCGCATGCCGCCTTCGGCACACATGCCATAGGTTGCCTACCCCTGTAGCATGTGATCATGTAATTAAAAACTCCTCATAATTCATAGACACAAGGGAACAGAATTAAGGCTACACAGGAAACCATAATTCTGGTATTTCCTAACTTCTGAGTGCTTGGACTCAGCTATCATACTGTTCTTTTAACAATTTTTTTTAAAGGAATAGCATATATGCACCAGGGGATATATTTAAGCTACTTTTGGAAGCCAAAACTCAGTTAAAGATGAGGAAAGTTTGAAAGTGTGTTTGAATGGAGCTCAGCTAGTACCAAAAAGCAAGCTTATGCTTATTTTACAAAAATTCATCATCTTTTTAAAATACCGAAAAGTTAGAATGTCTGGAAATGAACAGGGCTGGCTGGAAAACAAGAATTACATTTCACCAAAAATGTGAGGTTTTGATGCAGAAATGAACACAAGAAGACCTTTTGAAATTGTTCATGACAAAAACCAGAGAAAATTTCCTGATTCAGAGCTGAGAGTTGAACCTAGGTCCAATCAACAGGTTATAGTCAATCTCTGTAATGCTTCCTTAATGTCTCCTGGTGGAGCTGTTCCACGTCGTAAAAAAAATTTAATATCCATTGGATCAGAGCATAAAAAACTTACTCCACCACCCAGTGGGTAAGGCACTCATTGAGATGTGGATCTGAGGTTTTTAATGTGGCACAGATGTTTGTACTGAGAGCACATAATTGCATTGCACAGGTGTTAAGGGGGTAGCAGTGGGTTTTGGCAGCTAGGTGGGGAGCAATTGGGGCTTTTGGCGCATCAGAAGGCAGGGGAGGGGAATTTGGGTTTCAGAATTAAGCCCCATTGAGATGAGAGGAAACAGTGCACTACTCTGAGCTACTGTTTCAGGCAGCCCCTGAGCAACATATGTTTTGCCAACATGAGTGGTCATGTAGACATGGCCTGAGGCTCTGTCTACACCACTGTACTGCTTCAGAAAGTGTAGCCACCTACTACAGCGATGAGATTGTAGGTCATCCACTTCCCTGAGAGGCAGTAGCTAGAAGAATTCATCTGTCAACCTACCATTGTCTACACTGGGGGTTAGTTGGTTTAACAGTGTCTCTCAGGGGTGTGAAACGTCGCTAGGCAGATGTAACTGTTCGGTGTAGACCAACCCTGAGTGTACAAGGAGTTTGGACATGTAAAAACAAACCCATTGGGAGAGCTCAAAAAAGGCTTTTGCAGAATTCAGAAACATTCAGTTTCCCTGAAATCCAAGAAGAGCTCAGAACACGGACATGCCAGACTGCCTCTGGACAGGGGCAACTCAGGGGAGGTGCACAGAGGGCCAAGTGCCCCTCCAGCAAGGTCAAGTGCCCCAGCAGCCAGCCTGGGCAGGGAGAGGAAGGGGCAGGGGCACAGCCAGAAGGAAAAAGGCAGGGCCAGAGCCTCTCTTCTTCCAACCATGCTGCCTGGGATGCTGCCCAGAGTAGCGTGGCTGCCCGGGAGAGCACCTGGCTGTGGCAGCAGCAGGCTGCTCCCCACCCAGGCTCAGCTTCTGGGGACAGGAACTGACTCTGAGCATGCCTTGGGGGGGCCGGGGGGTGCTCCAACTCGCTCAGTCACTGTCCTGTATGCCAAGCCTAGGAGGGAGGCAGCTGCAGTCAGATACTCTCCCAGGCAGCCACTGGGCTGCACTGGGCAGCATCCGGGAGTGGCTCCAGGGCCTGGCTGCCAGGAAGAGCTGGGGGGGAGCCAGCGCAGCGGGAGAACAGAGGCCCCCCCCGGGTAACGTGGGATTGGGAGAGGAAGGGGAGAGCGCAGGGGCCCCGAGCTGGGGGTGGAGCGGGGAGGAGTCACGTGGGGAGGTCATGTGTCATCCCCTTTGTGTCCCTCCCACGAGTCACCTATTGACCAGGGAATGGGATCCCTCCTGACTCGGATACCTTCCTGATGATGGGCAGTACCAGCTGCCTCAGAAGAAGGTGCAAGAAACCTGTTGTATTAATTTCAGTGGAATAAATGGACACAGACAGTCAAAGATGCTCACCTGACCCTGTCACTGTACAGCGCTAAGTTTTAAACCAAGTGTGGGGTTCTGCGTACAGAGACATCAGCTGGCTTAGTCCCATGGAACACACAACTAAAAATATCTCTGGCCTTTTATTAAAGATCGAGAAAAAGAAGGAAAAACAGCTAAAGCCTTAAAAACGTAAAATATTAAGTAGCGCTTTGAGCACCATCCCTTCTTCCTTTCCCTTAACTGTCAAGTTTTTAGAAGGAAAAAAACCCATGCCTGGCAGTCTCTGAGATGTGTGCAGTGTAGTTGTAGCTGTGTCAGCCCCAGGATATTAGAGAGATAAGGTGCACCTCACCCACCTTATCCCTCTAGCCTTTTAGATGGATTAAAAGGGGTAATAACTTTCCTGGTTTGGGGCAAGTGAGAGAGAAAAAAATAGCTGAGATGAGCTGGAGCTGTTGCTGCTGCTGCTGCTGCTACTGTTAAAGTCCGATCCCATTTCCTAGAAAATAAGACAAGTTGATCCCACGAGGGGAGAGAAAAGAACAGCTCTGAGAGAAAATGCAGCTTCCTTACTGGTGGAGAAACACGGGCATGGCCCACGGTCTGATCAGCTGCTTTGAGATCTGGCAAACTTGCTGCTCCGTTTATTGCTTTTAGCTGCCTTTTGGTTTACAGGCTTACAGCAGTGTTGCAAAATATATAGTTTTGGCCCCGATTGAGTGTTACTCACAAATACCATCCATCTTATTGAACATGGACTCTTTAACAAGTGTCTGTGTGTGTGGTCTGGGGATATGGTTTGGTTTGTGGAGTGAGAGGTAAGAGGGGCCCCCAAAATGTTCCTGCGTGGGCCTCCCTGGGTTAGCGCCTCCTCCGATGGCAGCCCTGACGGAGAAGCTTGCTCCTTCCAGGCCTCCTGCTTCTGAGCGAACAGTTGTCCTGATTCCACCCCCCAAAGTCTTTTCTTTTAAGGACTCCACAGGGAGTGGTTGGCAGGATAGCCCAGCCCTTCAGTAGTTTGTCTACCGATTAGGCCTAATTTCTGACACACCAATTTTGGTCCATTGCTTTCTGGCCCCACACAGCTCTTCTTTACTAGGCATGATTTTAACACAGTCCTTGGATTCTAGCAGTTGGCCTTTGTGTTTGGACTCCGTTTCCCACCTTTTTCCATTAACATTTATTGCAGGGGTGCTCAGACCTTTGTCCTGGTGACCCCCTTCACACAGCAAGCCTCTGAGTGCGACCCCCCCCTTATACATTAAAAACACTTGTTTATACATTTAACACCATTATAAATGCTGGAGGCAAAGCAGGGTTTGGGGTGGAGGCTGACAGCTCATGACCCCCCCCACGTAATAACTTCACGACCCCCTGAGGGGTCCCGACCCCCAGTTTGAGAACCCCTGATTTATTGTGACCATTACTGTGACATTCTAAGGAGTTTCACTCACCGCTGAGCTCCCAATTAGGGTAAATCTGTAGGCCCAACTATTGCAAAAAACTGTCCAAGTGACATTTATGGAGTAACCTGCCTTTGGGGGAAGTTTGGATTCTGCCCTGAAGCAGATAGGCTCACTTATCTGTAAGGCTCTGTCCTATCTGATGTAAGTGTGGGTGTTCTTATTATTCATTACAGAGGTGCTGTCTTTCTGTGTTCCTGGGGGATGCTCCACCCCAAGCAACACCCCCACTCCACTGCCGCCCCACCTCTTCCTGTCCCCACCACTCCCCCATCCCACTTCTTCTCACCCCAACCCTGCCCCTGAACGCGCCCCACTCTCGCTCCTCCCCCTCCTTCCCAGTGCCTCCTGCACGCTGCTGAACAGCTGATTGCAGCAGATGGGAGCAGCAGAGAGGGAGCAGCAGATGGATGGGGCCTGCTGGCAGGCAGGAGGTGCTGGGGGGAGAGGGAGGAGCTGATTGGAGGGGGCTGCTAGTGGGTGTTTCTGTGGGTGCTCCAGCCCCAGAGCACCCAGGGAGTCAGCGCCTATGATTCATTAAATGTCAAATCCCTTCTTTCTAATCCTACTGAATTCTTGGCATCAGTGATATCTTGTGCCAATTAGTTCTACAGGATTTTTAAAATCCACTTTAAATTTGTTGCGTTTCAGTTTCACTGACATCTCATTTATGAGTCATAGACCATTATGATCAACTAGTCTGACTTCCTGGAGAATCTGAGAGGGTAAATAGGACTCCTGGATTACTTTATCTAACCCTCTGTCATGTCACTGCTTATTTCTCTTGTCTCTGAGGCCTCATATGAAGTCTCTCCAGGTTCTAACCATTTTTGTTGCCTATTTCAAATGGCGTGACCAGCGTTGGATATGGAATTCCAGGTGGAAGACTCCCAGTGACTGATATAATGGCTGACACAATGCTATTTTCAGCATCATTCTCCATTCCTGTCGTAACGGAAGCTAACACCTTGTTTGCTCCTTGTCCAGCCCTGTGCACTAAGCAGATGGTTGAGCTCAATGAGCTTAAGTGGATTGGAGTTCAGGACCTTGGCAGGTGGCAAGCACCCTGCAGAACTCATGACCAGCGTGGGCTCTGCTGGGGCAAGCAACACATGGAGCTGGTGACTCGGGCAGTCTCTGCCAGAGACATGTCTTTTGCAGTTCAGTTGTGAGAGTTCGCCGAACATGTTCTTTTCTCTTTCAGCCTGATGTCTGGCCTGGCCACCATGGACTCCAAGGCCTGTGGGAAAATGGGGTTGATCACTCTCACCTATTATCTTTGGACGACATTCATGGCTGTGACTGTTGGGATTGTGCTTGTGATCAACATTCATCCAGGTGCTGCTGCCCAAAAGGAGGAGTATACCACAGGCAAAGTGGTGCTGAGCTCTGCAGATGCCTTACTGGATTTAATCAGGTACTCTCCAGCAGCTTCCAGAATAGCCCTGGTTTTATAAATATGGGGCCTGTTTTATTGTTTACAGCCAAGTTCTTCACACTGTAAATGAGTTCACACGAGCTTTTAACAAGATCAATGTCTCCAAGAACATTTAAGGAGAAATTGGCCAAATTCAGCCATGGAGTGAGTGGCTACAATTCCAGGCACTTCCCCAGAGTGCACTTGTTCACACGACAACTGACTCTGACTTCAATCCATGCAGCAACGTAGGTGCCTAAACCCCTCTGTGCAGCACCACAACGATCCACAGAACTCCTGTTCAGCGGCTGCTTAACCCTGTAGGCACCTAAACTCCCTCAGCACCTCACTTTCTGTGGTAAAAGTATCCTAGACAGTAGAGACTCAAATTTTAGAATGGGGGGCGTGCATGCTGCTACCTCTCTCTAGGCATCCAGACGCCTAGCTCATGCCCTAAGCCCCAGAAGAAGCCATGAATGGGGGATGACAGGCATTAAGTTGTGTGCAGAGTCCAATCTGTATGTGGTCTCTGAGCAGGTCTACTGGATCTGATCCCATTCAAAATCTGGCTGGAGGAGGAGGTGGTGGCAGTGGTAGCCATCTACCTTATAACCTTTAGCTCAGTGGTTAGCACACTCACTTGGGGTGTGGCAACCCCAGGTTCAATCTCCTTCTCTGCCAGGTGAGTGAAAGACTTTGAAGAGGGGCCTCCCACCTCTCAGAAGAGCGTGCTATGCACCAGGGCCAGCTCTAGGTTTTTTGCCACCCCAAGCAAAAAAAATTTTGGCTGCCCCCCGTCCCAGCTCTGGGCTCCTCGCTGCACCCCCCTGCTGCCCCAGCCCTGGGCTCTCCCCCACCCTACCATTGCCCCCCACACACACCTCCTGCCACACCAGACCTGGGCTGTCCCTCCGCCCCCTGCACCCTCCTTCTGCCGCAGCTCTGGGTCACTGGTAACTCGCTCCCAGAGCGGGTCATTCAGCAGGAATTTTGGATGTGCACAGAACACAAACAGGATTGATTCCCATATGGTTATAGAACTGCAGTAAAGTGGAACAATTTTCAGCTTATGTGACTGGAGGATCTCTGGATGCATATTATAAGACTGTCCTCCATAAATGAGGAAAAGTTGAGGTGCCTTTATTATTCTTTTGTTCCACTCTTTCTTTCTATGGGGAATTTGCCAATGCAATATCACTGTCTTCCTTTTAAACAAACAAAAAAAAAGGCAATGGCTGTTGAAAATAGCAATTCCAGTCCTAATAACCACTGGGAAGCATTTCTTGCTCAATTTTATCCTACTTTTTCTACAGCAAGTTACAGTGGATCAGTATATTTGATTTGGGAGAAATGAAGTAACAGCTGCCCAAACTGAGCTTGAGCACTCCTGAATTTTGAGGTGTTCAAATCTGGAAGGCAGGTGCTGGGGTGGGGGGGGGGGGGGGGGGCTGTGGGCTCCACTGGGAGCACGGCAGCATGTATGCAGCAGCGTGTCTGGAGCTGCGTGGAGCCAGACACGCTGGTCTGAGTGGCACGGTAAGGGGGCTGGGGGGTTGGAGAAGGGGTAGGGGGTTCCAGGGGGGCAGTCAAGGGACAGGGAGCAGGGGGGTTGGATGGGGGGAGGGTTCAGGGGGGGGCAGTCAGGGGCAGGGAGCAGGGGGGGTTAGATGGGTCAGGGGTTCGGGGGGCAGTCAGGGGACAGGCAGTGGTTGGATAGGCATGGGAGTCCCAGGGGTTTGTCAGGGGACAGGTAGGGGGTGGGGTACTAGGGGGGAAGTTGGGGAGGTCTCAGGAGGGGCAAGCTGGGGACAAGGAGAAGGGAGGCTTAGATAGGAGGTGAGGTCCCAAGGGACAGTTAGGGGCAGGGGTCCCAGGAGGAGGCAATCAGGGGACAAGGACCAGCAGTGCTTAGATAGGGGGTGGGTTCCTGGGGGGCAGTTAGGGGGTCCCAGGAGGGGGTGATCAGGGAGCGGGGGGGCTGGATGGGTTGGGGTTTCTGTGGGGGGCAGTCGGAGGGAGTGGATGGTGGCAGGTTGGGGCTACCCTCCCTCCCCGTGGAGTGTCCTATTTTTTGAATGTTAACATATGGTATCCCTATCCTCCATTCACAGTGCAGTTCTCCATTCACAGCAGGCTGCAGCACGAGGTCTCAGCTTCCTCACTCCCTCCTGTTGGTTGTGGCCAAGGGAATGCTGGGAAATGTAGTTCTTTCCCTGCTCCAGGGCTGGCCCTATAGGCAGGGAGCTAACCAAGGAACTACAGCTCCCAGAGCCCCCTGTTGGTTCTCAGCTCCCAGGCTGGATCCCTGCTGCCCCTGCAAATGGGCTGCCCCAACCACATGCTTGCTTTGCTGGTGTCTAGAGCCGCCCCTGCTATCCGCTGAGCTGGGGATGTTGTGAGGTTGGGTTCCTGAAGCTGTCCCACTGTGGCTCAATCACGATAGAGTGAGTGGAGGAAGGGGACTGGACCCCCCAGGGTCTTCCACCTTGGGGCCTGAACCACCAGGCTACAGAGTCATTTCCAGTTTCTCTAGCCCCATAGCCATTCCACTGTGGATAAACCCTTAGTTTTGGGGGGAAGGTAGGGGGAGTGCAAGAGAGGCACTCTAGTCCGGTGGCTGGGCACTCATCTGGCATGGGGGAGACCCCTGTTCAGATCCTGGCAGTGGCGGATTGGCTAACAGGGCCCCGGCCAAATTGGGGCCTCTGGAAAAATGAAGCCCCCCACACTCTGACCTCATTTCCCCAAAAGGAGCACGGAGGGGCCACTTGCTCTGGCTCAGGGCCCTACACATCTGTAATCCACCTCTGGATCCTGGTTCCCCTCTGGCGGGGGGGACACTGAACATCCCACATCCCAGGTGAGCGCTGCAAGCACTGGGCTAAAAGTTAAGGTGGCTATCATCACCTGCTCCCCCTGCAGAGATATGTGGGTCCAAGAGACTGGCTCCAGCCTGGGGCATTACCCAGACCCTGTAACTCTGGGCCACATCCCTCCTATTCATCATGTAGGAACCGGGGCACCTAACTCAGGCTTTGCGGAGTCCCATGTTGTGCCTGTGATTTTCTAGGTGCCCAAAAGTTAGGTGCTGCGACACTCGGTATTGCAAAGCCTACGGCCTTTCATGTATCTCAGCCCAGGTGTCTACGATCAATGAAGTGAGGGGGATCTGCACTTCCCCAGCTGCCACTGAGATGTCCCTCCCTCAGACCCAGCCATCTGCTTTCTCCTTACTCCCACTGGGCAGGGGCCCCTGCCCTCAGAGTGAGCCCCAACAAAGTCAGTGAATTCTTCCCTTCCCTCACAACACCCCCCATCAACTCATCATCTCCCACACATGCATGCTCTGAGTCAGCTGCCCTCTCCCTCCTGAGAGATACCCCAGTGGCCATACTGGGTCTTGGGCACCCTGGCCACCGCCTTCCTTCCCCTTTCCCCCTTCAGCCAGCCAGCTGCAGGCCTTGAGCCAGGGCTCTGAGTGGCTTGTCTCTGGCAGCCAGGCTTTGGCAGGAGTGAACAATACAGAGCCCAGCCAGCAACATGAAAGGAGCTCAATTAATTCTGAAACGTAGAGAAATAGTTTGTGTGCCATGTAGCTGCAGCCCAGGATATTAGAGAGACTCGGTGGGTGAGGGAATATCTTTTATTGAAACAATTTCTGGTGGTGAGAGAGAGAGAGAAGCTTTTGAGACACGCAGAGCTCCGCTTCTGGTCTGGGAAAGGAGCTCACTCACAGCAAAATGCCAGGCGGAACAGATTGTTTAGCCTAAACAGTTAATACACATTGAAGGGCCCATTCGAGGTAGAGTGGCCCCGTAATACCTCTGCAGTCAGAGGACAAAAAGGGGGTTGGTGGGTTACAGATTGTAGTACACCTCTACTCCGATACAATGTGTCCTGATATAACACGAATTCGCATATAACGTGGTAAAGCAGTGCTCTGGGGGCAGGGCTGCACACTCCAGCAGATCAAAGCAAGTTCAATATAACACGGTTTCACCTATAAGATGGTAAGATCTTATGGCTCCCGAGGACAGCGTTGTATCGGGGTAGAGGCATAATAAACAATAAAGGTATGTCTACACTGGCAGAATTAAAGCGCTGGGAGTAACAGCACCACTCAGAGCACCGAAGAGAAACCGCTGTTGTGTGTTCACGCTGTCAGCTGCCTACGCAATAGTGTGTTCACATGTGCAGTGGTATTTGGAGTGGTGCACTCTGGGCAGCTATCCCACAGAGCATCTCTTCCTCTTCTGCCACTGAAGGTTGTGGAAAGACAGAGTGGGTCACGGAGCATCCTGGGTCCTGTCCCAATGCCTCGTGATGCATTGCTTCCCATCCCAGCAGTCCCTGTGCTTCTGTCCGCATTTGGCACCATCTTTCAATGGTTTGAGTACTGCGCGCTCTGCCTCTTCAGTTTGCAGAAATGGATCCCACACTGTTGACCAATATGCTGCTCGCTATGACTAACACGTCATGAGTGGCGGTGGATTTATTCCTTAAACTATAAAGACAAGAGGAGTGTGATATTGATCTCGCCACGCGTAGTAGCTACAACACGAGATTCCTTGTGGCATTCACAGAAGTGCTAGCCACAATGGAACGCTGCTTTTGGACTTGGGAAACAAGCACTGAGTGATGGGATCACATTGTCATGCAGGTCTGGGATGCAGAACTTTTGGATGAGGAAAAACACATTCATGGACTGTGTGGTGAGCTCACCCCAGCTCTGCGGCAGAAGGACATGAGAATGAGAGCTGCCCTGTCACTGGAGAAGTGCATGGCAATTGCACTGTGGAAACTGGTTACTCCAGACTGCTATTGGTCGGTCGCTAACCTGTTCAGAGTGGGAAAGTCGACTGTTGGAGTCGTGTTGATGGAAGTGTGCAGGGCCATTAATCGCATCCTGCTCTGAAAGACCATGACCGTGGGCAACATGCATGATATTGTAGATGGCTTTACACAAATAGGCTTCCCTGACTGTGGAGGGGCGATAGATGGCATACACGTTCCAAATCTGGCACCAGACCACCAGTTGTTTGGGGAAGGATTTGATGATGTCCTTAAATTCCTTGGTGAATTGTGGTGTAGGCTCTTTTTTGAGTTCTTTATAGTAGTTAGTGTTAGAGAGTTGTCAGTTGGCCTTATTAACATAATCACCACGGTTGAGGACCCTTTTGCTGGTTCGATGACTATCTGGTGGTTAGATTTGAGGGACTGTATGGCTGTCCTCTTTGTGGTGGAGAGATTATGGTGGATGTGATGTTAAGGATTTTGCAGTCAATTTTTTGAGAAGTTTCACAAAACTCATACCACTGCTGCCTTTCCCATGCTGAATTTGCAATGGTGAGCACATCTGTGGGCCAAATCCTTCAGTCCCTACTCCTGTAAATCTCCCATGCATCTTACCTGGAGTTTTTCCTAGGTAAAGAAATTTGGCCCAATAGCCAATTAAAACAGCTAGTTAATTCTATGACAAATGAGTTCTCAAAAATATAACATTAGCCTCTGGGTTTACATAATTGGTTCAGCGGCCTTATTATCACTTGATTTTTCAATCCCATTTCCGCTCCTGATTTAAACTTGGAAATGGGGCAGTAGAATCAGTCGTACTGAAGGAGTGTGAGCCATAATGTACTTTACTCGCCTTAATTCTCTGAATGTTAATCCTGCAAAGAGGCTCTCCACTTTCTTTTCAAGCTCATGAGGCTGATTCATTCCTATCTCATTCATCTCTTACAGAAATATGTTTCCTTCTAACCTGATTGAGGCTTCATTCCAGCAGGTGAGTTCCCTTGATCCCAAGCTCCTAAGTCACCTCTCGGCTCCTGAGAACAGGGGACGGGTCACATGGGCAGCCTGGTGGGCTTGGATGGCTTTCTCAATATCAGTGATTAGCACCTTTCACCGTAGGAACCTGCCCAGGAAGAAGCGTCCTCCCTTCCATACTCACCCACAGTGACTGTGACTCATCACAAGGGTGGATCCCATCTTGTGGCGCATGCTGGGGCTGCACATGAGTCCTGGCCAGGCTTAGAGCCCCCCTGGCTGGGAGGCTGCATGGTTCGGGGGAGGGGGTTCCCTCGCAGATGATACGTCCTGTCCTCCCCAGACTTAGCCTCCATACACCTGGGGAGTTAAAAATGAGAAGGTTCTTCTGCTCCCCACTAGAACGAGCCTAGGGCCAGATTTCCTGAAGATCCCCGGCGCTCAGCTCCTTTGGAAATCTGGCCATTAATGCTGCTCTGGACTGAGCCGTTCACTTTTTCTCTGGCCCGAGCTCCTGTTGGTACCAAATGGCAGAGCCTGCAGGGAACGGGCGAACAGCAGAGCTTCTGCCTCCTGTCCAGACTCGCCACCCCCCGCAAGGGGCATGTTGGGAGGCGGGGGGGAATCACCTGGAGGGTCGAGAGCTGGGAGGAGTAGCTGGCCTGTAGGGTGGTGTGTGGAGAGCCAGGATGTGGGGAAGAGAGAATTTGCTTGGGGTGAACAACAACAGAGCTGGGAAGAAGGGTGAGGAGGCCTGAGAGGGAGGATGGATGGGGACTAGAGTAGGGAGGGAGAATGAGCTGCTCTGTGGGCGCAGGGGGGAGGAAGTTGCATGTGTGGTGGAGAGGGGGATGGGAGAGAGCCTGTGGCAGGTACCAGCCTATTCCAGGTGAATGGGCGCCTGTGCTTTGTGTTTGCTGGATCTTCCCTAGGAGGCAGTAATGGCAGGGGAGGAGCGTGGTTTTGGGGGTATGAGGCAGAAGAAAGCACGTGAGAGAGGGTGAAGGTGGGGAGAGCCCAGGGCGACTGGAATGTGGAACACGAGAGGGGAGAGAAGAGGAAGAGAGAAGGGAAAAAGAACAACTGTTCCACAACCGAGAAAAGGGGGATAGAGCAAGAAATAGACTGAAAAAGTCAGGGGAAAAGATCAAGCCAAATGAGAGAAATGCGAGGGAGCCGCAGGACTGGTGATTGCAAAGCAAGGCCGACCCCTCCTAGCTGGGGGCAGTTGTCAGCACAGCCCGAGCTGCTCATCTGAGCCCCCCTATGCAGAACTGGCTTGAGCCTTAGGGGAAGCCTCCCTCCCCCCACAGGGCTGGCCTGGGCCCCAGGTGTCACTGCCTGCCGAGCTCCTCTGGGTGAGGCTGGCACTGCCCCTCACTGCCCCCAAATGTTCCTCCAGGCCCCACTGGGGGCAAGCCCCATTTGTTTTGCAAAACTGGGCATTTGTCCTGTCTGCTTTTGCTGACAATCAGTTGGCAAGAGCAAATGGGACGAAGGCCCAGTTTTGCCAAAAAATAAAATAAAATTGGGACACCAGGGACAGGGCTAAGAGGCTGTATGTTACCCTGCCTATCATGCAGGTAAGTGAGCTGTGCATGTACCTTCAAGTGCATCCTGTACACTGCATACCGGGGTGCTTGGGCTGTGATCTGAAGGGAACAGAACCACTTCCCCACTTAGCTCATAGCTGGTCTCTTTTATTTTCAGTGGTAGTAGCAGCTGATCCTCGTATCACTCTCCCTCATCCAGGACAAGCCTCCCCGTTTCAGATTTTGGGCTTGAACTGGTCCCAGTCAATGGGAGTGAGCACAAGCCAGTCATTTGCTAGGAGGCTATTTGCTTTTAATTTAATTTCATTTAATGTTGCAGTATCGAACAGTTCTCGTCCCAGTGGTGAAATCTTCAGGCTTTCCAAAGATCCCAGGGAAACCTCTCAGCTTCATTTACTTTGCACCTGACGATGAAAATTCCGAAATCCAAAGACCTGTGCTTCTTGAGATCACCCCGTCTCCAGAAATGACCTACCGGACCCTGCCTGGGACCAGCAATGAAATGAATGTCTTGGGGATTGTTATCTTCTCTGCTACAATAGGTACTTGCCAAATACAGTCAGATTTCATGCTACCCACTGATCAAGCATTACTGGGAGGCATTTAATTATGAAGGTATCATATCAACTCCATAGTTAAGGTTGTATTGATTTAAACCTCTGTGTTCATATGTAACAAGGCAGGGCTTCCTCTCCATGTATTCCCAGTGCAAGATGCATTTTGTGATAAATTGTTAATTATTTTCTTTATTATTTATTAATTCTATTAATATGAATAATAATGATTGAAAATAGGCTCTTTATTCAGTGTTTTAAAATAATTTTGTAACATTTTTGGGCTCTTCTAGGTAACACAGCTTGTCACTAATCATCCAAACTTTTCATATCGTTAAAGCTTATTAAAAAGGGGTGACAGGCTCCATTTGGAAAAGTTAGGTCATAAGTAAACACAGTTATTAGAAATCATTACAGGCTACTTATAATGCTCTAGAATTTACACAGCACTTTGTAACCTGTTCAAGGCAGGGAGTGTTTCTAGTCTGTTTGTAACCTTGCAGAGCCAAGCCATCGTAGGACAGCAAATGAGGGAATGGAAATTGAGGCTAAATGCTGGGTGAACAAGAAAGGAAAGATTCTGGGTTTTAAGTGGGAGATGTGAGGAAGGAAAGATGAGTTGCTGGCAGCAGGAAATTGGAGACTGTTCCAAGCACCAGGGACGAGGTGGTCGAAGATGAAGCTGAAAGTGACAAGCAGATGAGTGGAGGAGTAAGGGACAGAAAACCAATTAAGAGACTTAAAGGGATAGAGGTGTTGTGGTCAGTGCAATGGGAGATAAAGGTGAGTGAAGCACAGGGATGTTTTGAATAGACTGAAGGAGGGGGATGGGATAACTCAGTGGTTTGAGCATTGGCCTGCTAAACCCTGTGAGTTCAATCCTTGAGGGGGCCATTTAGGGGCCTGAGGTAAAAATCTGTCTGGAGACTGGTCCTGCTTTGAGCAAGGGGTTGGACTAGATGACCTTCTGAGGTCCCTTCCAACCCTGATATTCTATGATTCTAAGGAGGAGAAGTGAGAAGAGAAGGTAGCAGTGATCCAGGTGAGATCATGGACCAGGGGGAATAGAGGAAATGGTGTATCTGGTTATAATAAGGGGAAGAATATATAATATAATATGGGGTGAAGGCAGGAGAAGTAGACAAAAGAGATGAAGATTACACCAAGGCCTGAAGCAGGAAGGAGGCTGGAATTATCATTAGTGGTAGAGAAGGGAGGTAGCAGAGAGGGACCGGCAGGAAGGAAGGTCAATTCAGTGTTGGAATGGAATGATTGTGATGTAGCGACTGGACCTCTGAAAAGAGATGGCAGACTACATACAGAGGTAGGCGCCCACACAGACATTCCTTCAAGATTTGAGATGTCCATCATGGACTCGGTTCTCCTCAGGGTCAACAGCATTTGCTCACTGTGTGGTTTTTTTTATTGTAATTCCTTGTCTTCAGACATTGAACAAAGCCTTCTGCAAGCAGGTGGGATTTGCCATGTAAAATGAACATGCATTGGCTTCAGGTAGTTTCCCCTTTTGATTCTTCAGGTAGCACCTTCAACTGACATTGGCTGGCCAGAGCTTCATCCTGGGGTTGCAGTTTCTAAAATACCAACATTAAACTTGAAGATTATGAGCAGAATTCTAATGACACTCATTTGGGCCAGTATCTTAGCCCATCTCAGGCCGTTCTGAAGTCATCAGAATAAAACAGGCTCCTAGAACAGGACAGCAGTTGATATTTTCTAGCTGGCCATATGAGAGAGTTCTCTATATGGTTCCAACATACACGGCACAGACGTTCTCCCAGGAAGGGATCTATCTGCTCTCTGTCTAGGGCTAGATAGTCACTTGCCCAGAAGTTCTCAAAACAGGGGTCATGACCCCTCAGAGTCACAAGGTGGGTACATGGCAGTCACCAGCTGTCAGCTCTGTGAGGCTGACAGCTCCGAGCCTCCATTAAATTAAATTAACCCTCCTCATTTTTAATTTATGAGGGGGCTAACACTCAGAGGCTTGCTGTGGGGAAAGGTCACCAATCCAAAAAGTTTGAAAACCACTAGACTAGCCTCTACTTGGCACATGAGGGCAGCCAAGCCAGTGTGCACCCCTCCTCTGTGATCAGGTGGCAGAGAGGAGGTGAAGATGGAGGAATCTTGGCTCCACAGCCCCCACCTGCCTGCTAGAGCAGCTGGCTGGGTGCATGGGAAGGAGGAGTAACTTCCTCCCTCCCACCAGCACAGCCGGGGAATAGCTAACTCCCTTGCTCTCCCCTCTCCAACCAAGGGGACAGCAGAAAGCGCCACTTGCAGGTGGAACTGTTACATGCCAACCCTTACTCTGGGCTGAGTTGAAGGATCACAGTCAAGCCCATACCAACTATAACTCCTTACTCCTCTGTAGCTTGTCTATGAGTTCTCTGGAGTTTCACTTCAATGGTTCAGTGTAACTTAGGAATTAAAGCATTTATAATAAATATTTAGATCCTCGTGGGCCATCTTTCAAAGGGTATGTTGAATAGATGCTCAACACGCAGCAGTCCTACCCATTGCCCTCCCTGACTCCCAGCATGATGCCCATGGAGGAGAAGGGGGATGAGTTTGAGTCTTTACAATGTCTCGATAGAGAAGACAAAGGAATACACCTCTGCCAGTGTAGGGCTACCTTCCTGGTGTACTAAGGTGCTTCTGCATCCCTTCTACATGGGATTGGGGGTAGACAGTCCCGATGGCCCAGTTCCTACATGTGTTGCCATGAATTTGGTGGCCAAAGGTCTAGTTAGCACCCTTGATGTCCTATGAGCCAGCAAGTGTGACTGCAGTACTAGGCCCACAGACAGGTCATGGCATGCTGAACAGGCCATGGATGCCAAGAAGGATGGTATCAGTGGGCTGGGTACCCAGAAAGCCGGAGGAAAGGTGCTCAGTGGATTTAGCTGGTACCACAGGCACTCTATTCATATTGGTATCAAGGCACCAAAGGAATCTTAGATCATTATCTGCCCCTCAGTTGCAGAGCTCAAGATGAGTCTAACACATGTTGACTTCTCTTGTGTCTTGATTCTGAAGGCCCTGGAGACCTCTCTCTCTTTCTCTCTCTCTCTCGTCTCTGAAGTAATGCTCATTCCTACCCCTTCTTGAGACAATTGGTACATGGATCAAACTTGATACCTGGGCTCTTTTGGGTGTCTCAGCCTTGGTGCTCAGGGTGGACTCTCACTGGGGTGCTAGCTGAGAGGGACTGGATGGAGGCCTGAGTCTTAGCTATATCCTTCTTCATCATGTGTGAGGAGGCCTTCACAGGGCACTCCAGAAAACTTTAGGCAGGCACCCCAAGCTTGCTGTGTCACTTGGAAAAGAGCACAGGGCGCAACAGCTAGGGATCTGTCCTTTTCCAAAACAAGAAAAGCACTTAAGTATGCCCACCACTGCATGGCATAGGAGCATCAAAGGAGGGGCATGTCTTAAACCTGGGGATTTAGCTTCTGCTGTAACAGCTCAACTTCAAAGGGGGCTCCAAGCCATCTAGTGACCTAAGAACATTTTTTTTTAAACAATGGTAAAGCCAATGAGTAAATGAAAAGGGCTGACTACCTACTAACTGCACTGACCAATCACCAGCAACTAAGTGCAGCAGCAGGAGAAGTAACCGAGAAGCGGACAGGCACTGCAGACATTCTGTCTCGCACACAGGCAGTAAGAAGGAACTGAAAGTCAGATGGCCTACTTTGCGTGGGGATGGAGGGACACAAGGACAGCGAGGGTGCAGACACTGCTTCCCAGGAAATCTGGTCTCACGCGCCATGGGAACCACGTTGGTAGATACTTGAAGAAGAACTTTTATTTTGTTAAAAGCCAGGAAATTGAGAGCTATGGCTTCCCCAGCAGTCTGAGTATGACCAACACAGTAGAGTTTGTCATTATGGACTCAAACAAGAATAGGCAATGTCACATGCTATTAGGTAAATCCAGTACTAGAGTAGAAATGAGGTGCAATCCCTTTCATTCAAAAAGAGGGATAGTTTAGCCTGTTGCATTATGGGCTATATTAATCCCACAAAACTAACTTTTGGAGGGTCAGTGCTCCAGGAAATGGATTATTCTGTTATTACCAAATAGGAACAGGAAAGATAGTCCACCTGCCTCTAGAAGTTACTGCTTGGTGGTGATGAAATAGGTTTACCAGCTCCCTGATCAAAAGAAGGGGCCAGATCATAGACGTTTCTGTAGCTTGAAGTCTTTAAACTGTGCTTTGAGAACGTCAGTAACTCAGCCAGAGGTTAGAGATCTATCACAGGAGTGAGTGGGTGATTTCTGTGGCTTGCAATGTGCAAGGAGGTCAGACTAAATGATCACGATGGTCGCTTCTGACCTTAAAGTCTTTGAGTCTATCATAACCCCAGGTTGTTAGGGAATGATCACATGACTTTAGGGAGGGTGGGGAGAGGATGGGGGCTAAATAAGTTCAGATAAAGTTCACAGATGTCCAAAGCTCATTATATCCCTCTCCCCTGCCCAGTGTCTGACTTTCTACTTTGGGTTTGTCTTCACTGCAGTAGTAGCTCAAGATATAACTCAAGTGTTGTTCCTAAACTGACTGCCAGAAGTTTGTAGCTCAGAAGAAGTGGTAGGGGAATGACACTTCAGGTGCTGCCGATGCTGGAGCAAATAATGCAGTGGGTATACAGTTATTCTGTGCTGCGGATCCAATCACTCTCCCTCGAGCAAGGCTAACTGGAGAAGGTAACTCAAGTGTAGATAACTCAAGCTAACTTTGCAGTAAAGACATAGGCTTGGATTGCCAGCTCTTTGATGTAGGGAACTATCCATGACTCTGTGTGTGTGTAGTACTTAGCACACAGGGGCCCTGTTCTCTTGGCTGGTCCCTAGGTCCTACTGTAATAAATATTAATAATAATAATATAATATAAATTGCATGGATGTTTATCTCAATTAGAAATTTGCTCTTTTGGGAGTTTGTCAATTGACTCTATATTGCAGCCACCAGCAACTGAAGATCTTTGCATGTTAAAAGAAAAAGTTAAATATTACTTAACCAAGTTAGATGTCTTCAAGTCACCAGGACCTGATGACATACACCATAGAATAATTAAGGCTGACTGAGGAGATAGCTGAGCCATTAGCAATTATCTTTGAGAAGTCATGGAAGACAGGAGAGATTCCAGAAGACTGGAAAAGGGCACATATCTATAAAAAGGGAAATAAGATCAACCCAAGGAATTACAGACCAGTCAGCTTAACTTCTGTACCCAGAAAGATAATGGAGCAAATAATTAAGCAATCAATTTGCAAACACCTAGAAGATAATAAGGTGATAAGTAACAGTCAGCATGGATTTGTCAGGAGCAAATCATGTCAAACCAACCTGCTAGCTTTCTTTGACAGGGTAACAAACCTTGTGGAAAGGCGGGGAAGCGGTAGATGTGGTATATCTAGACTTTAGTAAGGCTTTTGATACTGTCTCGCATGACCATCTCATAAACAAACTAGGAAAATACAATCTAGATGGAGCTACTATAAGGTGAGTGTAAAACTGGTTGGAAAACTGTTCCCAGAGAGTAGTGATCACTGGTTCACAGTCATGCTGGAAGGGCATATCAAGTGGAGTCCCGCAAGGATCAGTTCTGGGTCCAGTTCTGTTCAATATCTTCATTAGTGATTTAGATAATGGCATAGAGAGTACGCTTATAAAGTTTGTGAATGATTCCAAGCTGGGAGGGGTTGCAAGTGCTTTGGAGGATAGGATTAAAATTCAGAATGATCTAGGCAAACTGGAGAAATGGTCTGAAGTAAATAGGATGAAATTCTATAAGGATAAATGCAAAGTGCTCCACTTAGGAAGGAACAATCAGTTGCACACATACAAAATGGGAAATGACTGCTTAGGAAGTAGTATTGTGGAAAGGGATCTGGGGGTCAGAGTGGATTACAAGCTAAATACGAGTCAACAGCATAGGCGCCAACCTTTTCCAGTGCCCGTGGGTGCCCTTGCCCCCCTGCCTCTGGCCCTGCCCTGACTCCATGCTGGCCCCACCCCTATTCCAACCCCATCCCCAAAGTCCCCACCCTAACTCCACCCCCTCCCTGACCCTATTGGATCCCTTCCACAAATCCCCGCCTCTTCCCCCAGCACGTTGCGTTTCCCCTCCTTCCCTCTCCCTCCCTGCCCCACAAATCAGCTGTTTCGTGGCGCAAGCGCTGGGAGGGAGGAGGGAGAATCAGGACGCAGTGGCACGCTCACGGAGGAGGTGGAGGTGAGCTGGAGCAGGGGGGCAGGGTAGGGCCATGGAGAGCTGCCAGTGGGTGCTGAGCACCCACCAATTTTTTTCCTTGGGTGCTACAGCCCCAGAGCACCCACAGAGTTGGCGTCTATGCTCAACAGTGTAACACTGACACACAAAAAAAAAAAGCGAACATCATTCTGGGATGTATTAGCAGGAATGTTGTAAGCAAGATATGAGAGTAATTCTTCCGCTCTACTCTGCGCTGATTAGACCTCAACTGGAGTATTGTGTCCAGGTGTGGGCACCACATTTCAGGAAAGATGTGGCCAAATTGGAGAAAGTCCAGAGAAGAGCAACCAAAATGATGAAAACATGACCTGTGAGAGGAGATTGAAAAAATTGGGTTTGTTTAGTCTGGAAAAGAGAAGACAAAAAGGGGACAACAGTTTTCAAGTACATAAAAGATTGTTACAAGGTGGAGGGAGAAAAATTGTTGTTCTTAACCTCTGAGGATAGGACAAGAAGCAATGGATTGAAATTGCAGCAACGGGGGTTTAGATTGAACATTGGTCCTGCCATAACTGCAGGGGTCTGGACTAGATGACCTCTCGAGGTCCCTTCCAGTCCTATGATTCTATGTTCCATATCAATGCTGTTTAATAACTCAAGTTAAAATGTCTGGTTGCAGGTCTCCTTCTAGGGAAAATGGGTGAGCGCGGAACTCCTTTAGTCAACGTGTGCCAGTGTCTGAATGAAGCAGTTATGAAGATTGTTTCAATGGCAGTTTGGTAAGTAAATAATTCTGACTGACTCAATTTGGATGTTTTCATATCTCCCAATTAACCCCAGTTTCAGTTATATTGCTACAAAAAATAAAAGTTCAGGAACTGTAAGTTCAGGATGTTAAAATATTCCCTCTTCTGCAGTCAACTTTTTTGTTTCAAGCTTAAGTAAAGAGTTGAGGCTACTGGTTCTCTGTAGTAAGAAGAGCCTCACAGTTACATTGGCTAAGAAAAAATAAGAATTAATTCTCATACTTCAGGATATAAAAAGGATAATGAGCTTGGGTCAAGAGGAGCTCTCAGACTTTAAGGTCAGAAGGGACCATCGTGATCATGTAGTCTGATGTCCTGCATATCACAGGCCACAGAACCTCATCCACCCACTCCTGAAATAGATCCCTAACCTCTGGCTGATACTGAAGTCCTCAAAGCATGATTTAAAGCAGGGATAGGCNTAGACCAGGGGTAGGCAACCTATGGCACGTGTGCCAAAGGTGGCAAGCGAGCTGATTTTCAGTGGCACTCACACTGCCATTGGTCCGGGGGGCTCTGCATTTTAATTTAATTTTAAATGAAGCTTCTTAAACATTTTAGAAACTTTATTTACTTTATATACAACAATAGTTTACTTCTATATTATAGACTTGTAGAAAGAGACCTTCTAAAAATGTTAAAATGTATTACTGGCACGCGAAACCTTAAATTAGAGTGAATAAATGAAGACTCGGCACAGCACTTCTGAAAGGTTGCCGACCCCTAATTTAAAGACAAAGTTACAGAGAATCCACCATTTATACTAGTTTTAACCTGCAAGTGACCTGTGCCACATGCTGCAGAAGGCAAAAAATCTCCAGGGTCTCTGCCAGTCTGATGGGAGGGAAAATTCCTTCATGACCCCAGATATGGTGCTCAGTTAGACCCTGAGCATATGGGCAATACCTACCAGCCAGACACCTGGGAAAGAATTTTCTGTAGTAACTCAGAGCCCTCCACATCTAGTGTCCCATCTCACCACATGGTATTACATTGTGCAGTCGAGTGGACAAAGTGTCTGGCGCCCCACCAGCAATTACCCTGATGGGCTGCATGTGGCCCACGGGCCGAAGGTTGCCCTCCTCTGCTCTAGCAGGACAGGATGGTCTTTTCTGTTATGACATTTGCCATCTTCCTATCCCAATGAGCAATTTTTTTTTACTAATTCTTATTGCAGGTACTTCCCATTTGGCATTGTGTTTCTCATTGCTGGGAAGATTTTGGAAATGGAGGATCCAGCTGTGATTGGAAAGAAATTGGGACTCTACGCCATAACGGTGGTGACAGGGCTAGTCATCCATGGACTTATCCTCTTGCCTTTGCTTTTCACACTCATTACCAGGAAGAACCCCTTTGCTTTCATCCGGGGAATACTGCAAGCCCTGCTGATTGCCCTTGCGACATCATCCAGGTATGACAAGGTGGTCTGGTCGTCATTCGTCACAGACATTCCATTATTCCAGCTGAGAGAGAAGCTGGTTTCATTATTCAGGTCTAGGCTGCATATAAATGTTTTCATCCTTCGTTTAGCACAAGGGTTTCCTGAGTAATGTACCAATCACTGGTCCCTCATGTGCAAGGGAAATACTTTAGCAAACTCCTTTTAGCTATTTGAACTATGGGAGAGTTAAGCTACTTCCCCATTGTTTAAACCCCCTGCCCCCGCCCCCCACCAAAAACAGTTTTTTGAATGAAGCTACAGAAAAAAAACAGGCAAAGTCTGAAACTTGAGATGTGGCTTGGGCCTAGTTCTCAATGAAAACTAGAGCCACTGCCGGGTTTGAGCAGTGTGGGGGAGAATAACTCAGCGTGGCAAGAAATTAAAAGGAAGCCCAGCCATGTCTGCACGTTGAGTCAGTTCTAAGGATTTTTAGAACCACTCTAGAACCACAGTATTATCTATCCCTTGCCTAATGATTTGTAACATTGTTCGCTTTTTTGACTGCTGCTGCACATTGAATGGATGTTTTCAGAGAACTCTCCACAATGACTCCAAGATCTTTCTTGAGGGGTAACAGCTAATTTAGACCCCATCATTTTATATGTATAGTTGGGATTATGTTTTCCACTGTGCATTACTTTGCATTTATCAACATTGAATTTCATCTGCCATTTTATTGTCCAGCACCTGGTTTGGTGAGATCCCTTTGTGATTCTTTGCAGTCAGCTTTTGTGTTGTCTGCAAACTTTGCCAACTGACTCTTCACCCCAATTGAGACAGAGTTCTGACACTTTCCTTCCACCATTGTTTAAGAGGGAGGTGGCAGCTGATGTACAGAATTTTCCCTTCGCTTTATGAGCAGATGTGGTGACCTTGTGCCTCCAGCAGTCTTTTTATTAACTGCCTCAGTGACATCAACGACAATGGAAATGATTATTTCTTTGCAATGCAGCTCAGCAACCCTGCCCATCACCCTGAAATGTCTTCTGGAAAACAATGGGATAGACAGACGGGTGGCACGGTTCGTTCTCCCTGTTGGCGCAACCATTAATATGGATGGGACTGCACTGTACGAGGCAGTCGCTGCAATCTTTATTGCTCAGGTCAACGAGTACGATTTGGACTTGGGACAAATTATAACTATCAGGTAAATACATTTCTTCCTTTATTTACACTAAATCTGTTCTCGTTCTTCTCTATCCAGATCTAAGGACAGCGTTATCAAACAGCTACCAAATTTCCCACTCAGCGTTGGTCATTCTATTACGTTTAAGGTAGATGTGGTTGGACAGTAGCGTATCATAAGCATAGACCGTCTGGCTACTTCTTTACCTGTTGCAGTGCCTCTGCAGTCCTGTATCTTCTAAGGGCATGTCACCACTACAGACCGGCATAGCCCCCCCCGTGCAGATGCAGCCTGCACCAACAGGAGCTTCTGTATTGGGGTATGAATGCTGTGTGAGGAAGCTGTGTCTATACTAGGGGTTTCATTGGCATAGCTGTGTTTCCACACCCCTGAACACCATAGTTATGTCAACCGAAATGTTAAGTATCGATCAGGCGTAAAGCAGTACAATTCCCCTAGCCTGGGTGCAGTTATATTGGTAGAAAAGTGCTTATGCTGGTACAGCCTATTCCCATTCAGGGAGGGAATAAGCCGGGCTGGTAAAAGGCACCTCTGTCCAAGTTGGGGGCTGTCCAAGTAGAATTATTTCAGTTTAAAAAAAAAAAAAAAAAAATCACACCCCTAATCAGGACAGTTACACAGAACCACTCTTGCGTGTAGGCCAGGCCTATGTTTTCATTCAAAAAAACTCCTAAACTGACACAGTGCTATCTCGTCAGTCTGCAGACAGCCTGACAATTCCCTGGAGAATGACGTGAACTACCCCATCCGTCTCAATGAAACTGATGATCGTTTTTAAGTATTATCATTAACTATTTCACTGCTGATCAATTTAGCAGAAACACGTACGGCCAATGTGCTCATCCTATAATCCCAAACCATGCTTGGCCAGCAGTTAAAAGCCCCAAAGAGTCCCTACCTAGCTGCCAAAACCTACAGTTCTCCTCTGAAAATGTACACACCACAGGCGTGAATTGCCAGTGCAAACTTCTGTACCATGTTTACATCGGGACAATTCAGGGCAGAGTAAAATAAACTGAATTTATAGTGAAAGAAACATAAGGAACCCTGTGCTGACTGGATTAGTCATTATATTTCAGTTAATAACAACCACCTCTGTGCAACCTTAACTCTGCCCCTTATGTGTGTGTGTTAGTGAAGAGTCTTTAATTAAGGCTCATTCACTATTCTTCTGCAGGACCTTGCCTCGTTCAGTGCGTAGGACGAATAGTCCTCAGGGAATGAGGCTGCTGTGGGATATTTCTACTTGCCCTCCTTCACGCCCTGAACTGCGGCAGTGAAATAGGAAACTGCACCTTTCAGCTGTTGCCTCTCTTGGCTGCTTCTCTCCTTTCTGGCCAGGGGATTTCCAGGCTGCAGTTTCCTGCCATTACTGTGTATTGCCCAGCACAGAAAGGTCGCCCAAGGACACCTGCTTCAGAGACAGCTAACTGGTGTAACTGCTCCAGTTTAAGCACCACCCAGTTGGAAGCCCACTTTATTCTTAAGGTGAAAAGAACCACAGAGACCAGAAGCATCACACAACAGCTAAATTGCAGAGAACATAATTTTGTCCTTTCTTTTGAGGCCTGCCTACAGCTCAACACTCAAGTATCTGAGCACCTCACAAACATTCCCAAATTCATCCGAACAGCCTGTGAGGTGTGGAGTGGGACAAAAGTTCCTCCTCTGCCGTGGTGGGTTCTGCGCTTTCTGGTGGATTTTCTCACCTCTGAGGTTTCTGGCAGTCCTCAGTCTGGCTCCTTTTGTTAGTGACACAAAGCTGCCATTCACTCAGCTAACCTCATCATTGGCCAGCATGGGGAAAAGGAGGAGAACAATCCCCTGCAGTCTCTGCTGGTCCACCTAATGGGTCGGGGGACAAGCCAGAGACCTTCCCCTCTGGTGGGACCCACAGTCCAAATCAACTCCTCTTATATCAAATAGGGAGTTGGGAGGATGGGGGGAACCCAGGCCCATCCTCTACTCCTGGTTCCAGCCCGGGGCCCTGTAGATTGCAGCTGTCTAGAGTGTCTCCTGTAACAGCTGCATGACAGCTACAACTCCCTGGGCTACTTCCCCATGGCCTCCTCCAAACACCTTCTTTGTCCTCACCATCAGACCTTCTGCCTGATAATGCTTGTACTTCTCAGTCCTCCAGCAGTACACCTACTCACTCTCAGCTTCTTGCACACCTCTTGCTCCCAGCTCCTCATGCACCCCTCACTGACTGCAGTGAGGTCCTTTTTAAACCAGGTGCCCTGATTAACCTGCCTGTCTTAATGGATTCTAGCAGCTTCTTAATTGGCTCCAGGTGTCCTAATTGGCCTGCCTGCCTTTATTGGTTCCAGTAAATTCCTGATTGTTCTGGAACCACCCGTTACTTTACCCAGGGGAAAGGGACCTGCTTAACCTGAGGCTAATATATCTGCCTTCCATCACGTTCCTGTGGCCATCTGGCCCGACCCTGTCACAGGAGCTATTACCCTATATACAGAGGTTAATTCTGAGTGCAGCAGCCCTGTGGGGACACCAGGAGTCGCAAGCTGAGCCCTCAGAAACTGGGGAACACAAAATTAGAACCGTCTTTGAACATTTTTGGCCAACGTCCCTTAGGCTGTCTGTGGCAGAGCAAGGGCTAGAACTCAGTTCTCGTGTGTCTCTGCCCACAAGAACATCCTTCTGCCACGTGGAGAATGTTGCCACCTTTGCTACACACCATCTAGCTACTGCTGTGAAAGACACACCGAACTCATTCACTCCATGCCCCCCTCATTCGCTGCCCCAGCAGTACAGTAAGTGAGGTTAGACACTTCTGGAAAAGATTTCAGAGCTCATTCTAGCTAGCAATGGACAACCTGAGAAACATGACAGGAAGAGAAGAAGTTTCTGTTTTATTTACAAGGGGGGGGTTCACAATCAGCCTTATAATGAGACCATGGTTGCAACTTTAATTGTACAGAGGCTGTCACATCTCCATAATTACATATCCTTCTGGTCCACAAATGCAGGCCTCTACTGTTTCAGCTGAAGCTAAAGTGTTGTTTGCGGTCACCTATGGATGGACAGCTGGACACACACACTCTGTCTCGCTTGCTTTCTCACTGCCACTGAAGTCAATAGCAAGAAATTCCTGTTGACTTCAGTGGAAGCGGAACTGGGCCTAAAGCTATTCGCCACAAAAATCTGCATTAAAACTTTGCTTAATTACAAGCAATCTTCTTCAAATCTAGCCTGCACATACATTTTCAAGGAGCCTTTGCTAGATGGAATGTTTGCAGGGGTCGGAACAAGCCACTAGGTGCACAGAAACATCAGACATATGTTGAAATATTTCTGTAATCTACAATGGTGGCTCACTGGTTGAGACAGACAGATAAGTCCGGTGTAGGGGGGCACACTGAGGCTTAGTACGGAGTGGCTTATGAGTGAGTGTTCCCCAGCTAGTTATCAGTGCTTGCCAGGGCAATGTGAAAGCCCAGGAGGGAGTGAGGCTACGTGATGAATGCACCCACCAATCTTTCATTGGAAGAGTTGACGTTTACTTTGCCATACAGTCAAAACCATTAAGAGCCTTCCAAGTGACAAAGGTGCTGTGGCCTTTCTATTTCTGCAGCATAACAGCGACAGCAGCAAGCATAGGTGCAGCGGGAATCCCCCAGTCAGGACTCGTTACAATGGTCATTGTACTAACCTCTGTTGGCCTTCCCACTGATGACATCACACTGATCATTGCAGTTGACTGGGCTTTGTAAGTATTTTTTTTCCATATCCTATGTTGTTGTTTTTAGTGTTCAGGACAGTGACCCCTGAGTATTCTGACTATGCAAATGTAGCTACAGTGGTTCTAACAGACGTGACTGGAGTCTAAGGGGATACAGGACAAGGCATGGAACCAGGAACTCTGCACTGTAGACTTGTCTCTGCCACGGACTTCTTGGGACACCCGAGGAAATCACTGAAGCACAATTTTCTTAAGTGGCTAGTGATTTATGGGGCCAACATTTTTGGATGCTCGGCTTGGGCCTGATTTTAGAAGTTCCATGGGTTTTGATAGGCATTGTGAGTGTTCAGTCCTGAGGAAAGTCAGGCACCAGGGTCAGTGCCCAATTTTGAAAATGGGGCCTATGTACCTCTTTGATGCAGGCTGTGATCCATTTGGTGATGGGCTTGCTTTCCAGACCTTTCCTAGAGCCCTCCAATAGAACTAAGAGGAATTCTTCCTTCCTAAAACATTCTGAGCCATGTAGGTACATTCTCAAGATGCGCCTGAGATTGAGAACATGCGAAATTCTCTCCTTCCTAGTGCAGGGACAGGAATGAGGGAAAGAAAATTCCTTGGTTTGAGTGGAAGGGACAAAACTAGGAGGAGAACAGATCATGAATTTGTTGCGGTAGAACATCAGCTGGGCAGGGCTGCTAGTTCCCTTATTCACCAGAAATACCTCCTGGAGGTCGGAGCAGGACAAGGGTATGAAGGAGGGATCACTTAGCTTTTGAATACCAAGTTAAAACCACAAAGGGCCACCAGAAACCTGATGGTGGGAGTGAAGGGAGGAAAGAGACTATCCTAAGAAATGTGGACACTAGGCTCATAAGCGACTAAGAGCAGAGGCGTGAACTTTTAGGGAACTAGGTGCTAACCCCTCAGTAAACTGTGTGTGTAAGAAATGCTCACTGAAATTTTGGCTCTCCTAGCTGAGGTCCCCCTACCACTACGCCATGCCAAGGATGGACCCTTCTGGTAGCACGCAAAGGAGGTACTCTGAGATTGAGGCACTGTCTAAGTCATCCTGGCAGAGGTGCTCCGCTCTCTGTTACTGATCATACATATAGAGGCACCTACAGCGCCAAGTTCTGGGTGTATCCCTAGTCCTTTCTGCAGAATGTCTAGGCAGGTAGAGGGAGGCTGTTGAGCCCATCTGGACCGGGGTGGCTCTACGCACCAGCAAAGCAAGCAGGTGCTTGGGGCAGTCAATTTGCTGGGGCAGCAGCCAGCAGGGATCCAGCCTGGGAGCTGAGAACCGACAGGGGGGCCTGGGAGCTGTAGTTCCTTAGTTAGCTCCCTGCCTATAGAGCCAGCCCTGGAGCAGGGAAAGAACTACATTTCCCAGCATTCCCTTGGCCACTACCAGCAAGAGTGGAGGGGAGGGAGTATGGTACTTAAACCTCATGCTGCAGCTTGAGCTCACTGCTAGAGCAGGGTGGCACTGTGAGTGGGGAACGAGTGTGCCCAAGGAGTAGAAGGCTTGTGTCTGTCTAGTGACAGATGCCAAGGAGTCCTGCCCTCCCCTCTTCCTATGAGGTTTCCATTCCCCTGTATGATTTCTATGTAAATAGGGCTTCCATTGTTTGGTTCTACCATGCTTAATTTGCACAGGTCGGTAGCTGTGACATTCCCTCCTAGCTGGGAAGACAACCCAGCCTGATATCGATGAGTATCTATAATTCCTTACAGTGTTAATACATACATTTCATAATGACATTACTCACCAGTGTCACAACTTTCGGAGAAGGCCTCGCTCTAAACGTGTATAATACAGTAATGCAGCATACAGTCAGTTCCTTCAGTTGCTCATCACTTGAGGTTCAGGCCTCCTCCCCGTCTTTATAGAAATGGATTCTGAAAAGTAAAACCCAGACCAAGCTTCGCTCTCCTGCCTGGTGTAGATGCCACTCTCTCTTTTCTCCCATTTGTTAGTGTGAGGAGTTTGTCTGCTGCTTATATGTAAAGTGTGGTTAACACATATTCCTTTGTTTAGGACAGACCTGTTTAACAGCTCCCTACGACACACCTGGTTTGAACAGTTATCATCCCAGCATATGTCCTTAACTCTTCATACCCACCACGTACACACATCACACAGGAATATTAATGGCCAGTGAGTTATTCGTTTTCAAATGATACCTCACAAAGCACATTTTGCACAAAGATTATGACAACTAATGTATAGGGTGTGACTATGGGGGGGTGTCATGTCACAGTAACAAAGTCTGAGCACAAAACTCTGCTGCCCAGAAGGGCGAGGACAAACCGCAGTGGGCACAATGGGGCTGCCGAGCTGAGGTCTCTGACTGATCCAGCTTCCCAAGCGTCTCTTCCAACAGAAAGATCCTGCTTTGCCTACCAGTACTTCTAGTCTGTACGGATCAGTTCGTGTGAGGGGCAATGGGTAAACTTCTTGCATAGCCGGCAAGTTCTATGGGCCTGTGCTGCCTGGGCACCAGGAATATTTCTGGCCCGGAGCCCAGCTCCAGCAATGCTTGAGGCTGGGTCTCTTGGCCCTGCCTTCCGCCCCCAGGCGCTCCCCCTGCGCCTCCCTCGGCCCATTTAAAATAGCCCAGCGCCCCCACCCACCACTGGCAGTGCAGCAGAGCTGAGCAGCTTCCCGCCTGCTCGCTCCACGTGGCTGCCGGCCCCCCTCCCTGAAGCCCCTGGGCCAGGTGGGTCAGGTCTGTGTCCATGCATGCTGCTCCCGCCCCAAGCACCCCTGCAGCCAATAGGAAACTGCGGGGGCAGTGCCGGGGGTAGCAGCACGCGGATGCCCTCCCCGGCCCACCTAGGATAGGGATGTCCTACAGCCATTGTTCAACCTCGCATCCACTGCCAAGCAAGCAGGCAGCTGTTCTCCACAGAGTGGAGAATTACGTGGAGAACACTGGTGGTTTACTTTACAGTAACTGATTCTTCCAGCTGTTTTGTCCCCATGGATTCCATAGTCTGCTCTCCTTCCCATTACTAGAGTGACTCTGGCATTCTGTATTGGCAAAGCACCCGAGGGACTGCTGGACCTGCCTTATGCCCTTAGCTGGGGATGAGTGAGGACATCAGCCCCCATGGACGCTGCTGGCCAAAAGAATCTGATCTCATGCACGCGTGCAGCAAGATTAGAAACCACATGGTCAATCACTCAAAGAGGAATGGGACTGCATATGTTAGAGAGGAAACAAATAAGAGGAGACATGACAGAGATATAGAGAGGGCAGAAATTACGCTTATTCATAGGTTTTAAGTACAGAAGGGACCACGATGGTCACGGTCTGATTGTCTGCACGACTCAAGCCAGAGATTTTCACTCAGTCATTTCTGCTTCAAGTCCAAAAACCTGTGGGTGAATTAGAACATCTCCACTGGAGTCTTTAAAACAAGACTGATGACTAAGTGATGGAGAAACCACCATATCCCTTGATAAGCTGTTCCTATGGTAAATTACACTCAACAGTTTGCATCCTGTTTTCAATTTAAATTTTTCTAATCCAACTTTTGGCTATTGACTCCTGTTGTGCCCCTCTCTGTTAAAGATCCCTGTAGAATCAAGGCTTGTCTACACAGAGACAATCAAAAAAGTTAATTCAAATTAACTTTTAAAGTGGATTAAATTGCATTAAACCCCTGAGTGGACAGTCTTATTCAGAATTAGAGTGGCTATAGCTTAATTTGCTTAAACTAAGGGCTTGTTTACACACAGCTGGCCTGCTGTAATACTTCACTGAAGATATTACCTGCACCCACAGAAGGGGTTCTCTTGTCGGCGGAGATAATCCACCACCTCGAGAGGCAGTAGCTAGGGCGAAAATTCTCCCATTGACCTAGTGCTGTCTATACCATGGGTTAGGTCAGTTTAACTGCATCACTCAGGAGGTTGTGGATTTTTCACACCCCTGAGCAGTTCTACAGACCTAATTGCCTCATGTAGACCAGGCCTAAATCAAATTAAGTCCACTTTATTTCTGAATAAGAACATGTACACAGGTGTTTAATACAGTTTAACTAATACACTTTAAATTCACACCTTTAGTTAATTCAACTCAATTTTCCTGAGAGTCCCTATGTAAACAAGACCTCAGTTATCTTGTCCTTGTTCAAGTATGTACAGACTACGACCAGGTCATCACTTAGAGCTTGTCTACACTGGCAATTTGCAGGACTGCAACTTTCTCACTCAAGTGAAAAAACACCCCTGAGCGCAGCAAGTTTCAGCACTGTAAAATACCAGGGTAAACAGGGCACCAGTGCTGCAAGCCGTGCTCCCAGTGCTGGTAGCTACACCCCTCATCGAGGTGGTTTTTTTAAAGCACTGGGAGAGCTCTCTTCTAGCGCTCTGCCGAGCCACGTTAAAGCACTGCCACAGCAGTGCTTTAGCATTGCCAATGTAGACTAGCTCTAAGCCTCCTCTATGATAAGCATTCTTGAAAATCCTGGAGGTATCATTAGAGGAGGTTTTGGAAAAAAAAAAAAAGTAAATTAAACAGCAATAAGTCTCCAGGACCAGATGGTATTCACCCAAGAATAGCAAATGTGCAACTGCAGGACTACTAACTGTCACCTGTAATCTATCATTTAAATCAGCTCCTGTACCAGATGACAGGAGGATAGCGAATGTGACGCCAATTTTTTAAAAGGGCTCCAGAGGTGATCCCAGCAAGTACAGGCCTGTAAGCCTGACTTCAGTACTGGGCAAACTAGTTGAAACAATAATAAACACTATTGTCAAACATATAGGTGAACATAATTTGTTGAGGAAAAGTCAACAAGGTTTTAGTAAAGGGAAATCACGCCTCACCAATCTATTAGAATTCTTTGAGGGGGTCAAGAAGCATGTGGACCAAGGGGATTCAGTGTATTTAGATTTTCAGAAAGCCTTTGAAAAGGTCCCTCACGAAAGGCTCTTATGCAAAGTAAGCTGCAATGGGATAAGAGGGCAGGTTCTCTCCTGGATCAGCAACTGGTTAAAAGACAGGAAACAAAGGGTAGAGATAAATGGTCAGTTTTCAGAATGGAGAGAGGTAAATAGTGGTGTCCCCCAGGATTCTGTTCTGGGCCCAGTCCTATTCAAGATGTTCATAAATTATCTTGAAAACAGAGTAAGCAGTGAAGTGGCAAAATTTGCAGATGATATAAAACTACTCGAGATAGTTAAGACCCAGGCAGACTGTGAAGAGCTACAAAAAGTTCTCACAAAACTGGGTGACTGGGCAACAAAATGGCAGATGAAATTCAATGTTGATAAATGCAAAGTGATGCACATTGGAAAGCATAATCCCAACTATACATATAAAACGATGGGGTCTAAATTAGCTGTTACCACTCAGGAAAGATCTTGGAGTCATTGTGGAGAGTTCTCTGAAATCATCCACTCAGTGTGCAGCAGCCATAGGTGCTGACTCCATGGGTGCTCTGGGGCTGGAGCACCCACGGGGAAAAATTGGTGGGTGCTCTGAAGCCACCAGCAGCTCCTCGCCCTCCCCCCCAGTTCACCTCTGCCTCCACCTCCTCCCCTGAGCAAGCCGCGTCCTGCTTCTCCCCTCTCCTTCCCAGCGCTTGCCGCCACGAAACAGTGGGGAGGAGCAGGAACGTGGCATGCTCAGGGGAGGAGCTGGGGAAGAGGTGGGGCCGGGGCAGGGATTTGGGGAAGGGGTCCAATAGGGGCAAGGAGGGAGCAGAGTTGGGGCGGGGACTTTGGGGAAGGGGTTGGAATGGGGGCAGGAGGGGGAGGGGCAGGAGTGGGCTCGAGCACCCACTGGCATTGGGAAAAGTTGGTGCCTATGGCAGCAGCACTCAAAAAAGTGAACAGAATGCTAGGAATAATTAAAAAGAGGATAGATAATAGGACAGAAAATATCATGTTGCCTCTATAAATCCATGGTATGCCCGCATCTTGATACTGTGTGCAGATGTGGTCGCCCCATCTCAAAAAAGATATATTGGAATTGGAAAAGGTTCAGAAAAGGGCAACAAAATCATTATGGGTATGGAACAGCTTCCATATGAGGAGAGATTAATAAGACTGGAACTCTTCATCTTGGAAAAGAGACAGCTAAGGGGAGATATGATTGAGTTCTATAAAATCATAACTGCTGTAGAGAAAGTAGATAAGGAAGTGTTGTTTACTACTTCTCATAACACAAGAACTAGGGGTCACCAAATGAAATTAATAGGCAGCAGGCTTAAAATAAATAAAAGGCAGTATTTCTTCACACAACACAACTTCTTGCCAGAGGATGTTGTGAAGGCCAAGACCACAAGAGGGTTAAAAAAAGAACTAGATAAATTCATGGAAGATAGGTCCATCAATGGCTATTAGCCAGGATGGGCAGGGACGGTTTCCCTAGCTTCTGTATGCCAGAAGCTGGGACTGAGCGACAGACAGGTGATGGATCACTTGGTGATTACCTATTCTGTTCACTCCCTCTGGGACATCTGGCATTGGCCACTGTTGGCAGACAGGATACTGGGCTAGATGGGACCTTTGGTCTGACCCAGTAGGGCCATTCTTATGTTCTTGTCTCTACACTAAAAAAATTATGTCGACTTAGGTTACATTGGCATACAGCAGCCACGGTTATTACATTGCTTGGACTTGTGCGCACTATGCTCCTTGTGTCGGCACACACGTCCTCACCAGGAGCGCTGGTATTGATGCAGAGTGCAGGGCACCGTGGCTCAGTAACCCTCTGTGCAAATTGCCACCATGCACCACAGGATGTTTTGGGAAGTCTTTGCAATGCCTCATGAAGCAGAAAGGAGTAGCACAGGTGTGACTGGAAGCATGGGGTCAACTTCCCATAATGAAGTGTCCTCCATCCCATAATTTCATCTGCATCCTGCAATATTTCGCACTTCTTCAAAATCCCCATAAACCCATGTGTCCCTCCTCACAGCTCTGCCCTATTGTCATGAGCGATGAAAGGACAGGGTGCCTAATCTTGCAGTATTTTCAAGAGGAAATGTGGGGAACATGACATTTCCTTGAAGGCTAGATCGCTGTGGGACATAGACAGAAACAATTCAAGGTTGTTGGTGGCATTCACAGAGCAGCTGCAGATGGTGGAGCACCGCTTCTCGGCCTGAGAAACAAGCACTGACTGGTGGAATCGCATTGTCGTGCAGGTCTGGGATGACGAGCCGTAGCTGCAGAATTTTCGGATGCACAAAGCCACATTCCTGGATCTGTGCACCAAACTTGCCCAGTCTGCCAGCACAGGGACACCAAAATGAGAGTTGTACCGACAGTGAAGTGAGTGGCGATTGCACTGTGGAAATTTGCAATGCTAAATTGCTACCAGTCGGTGGAAAATCATCTTGGAGTTGGGAAATGCACCATGGGGGCCACTGTCATGCAAGTGTGCAAGGCCATTACGCACCCTCTTCTCTGCAGGACTTGGGCAATCTGCAAGACACAGTGGATGGTTCTGCAGCAATAGGCTTCCTGAACTTTGGAGGGTCAATAGATGGCACACACGTCCCTATTTTAACACCAGACCACCTTGCCACGGAGCACATTACAGTAATGCAAGTGCTGGTGGATAACCAGGGATGCCTTACTGACATCAGTGTGGGTGGGACAGGGAAGGTGCATGCTGCGGGCATCTTTAAGAACACAGGACTGTTAAAAAAGCTGCAAGCAGGGACTTTCTTTCCTGACCAGCAGATTACCATTGGGATTGTTGAAATGCCAATATCACGATTTTGTTGAAATCACAATATCTTGGAAGAACCAGCCTACCCCTTGCTCCCATGGCTCATGAATCCATACACTGGCCATCTTGACAGCACCAAGGAATGCTTCAAATATCAGTCCAGCAGGTGCAGAACAACAGTTGAATGAGCCTTTGGTTGTCTGAAGGGTCGCTGGCGTTGTTTACTTATATTGGACCTCAGTGGAAAAAAATATCCCAATGGTGATAGCTGCCTGCTGTGTCCTGCATATCATCTGTGAATTAAAGGGGGAAAGTTTCAACCGGGGTGGAGGTGGAGCTGCTGTCAGCTGAATCTGAACAGCCAAACATAAGGGCAGGGCAGGATTAACTTTTTGTGGGCCCGGTGCCAAACACATTTCTGGGCCCCCATTGGGGAAATAGGGCATGTGATGGGGGGCGGTCCGCAGAACAAAGGGCCAGCTAGGGGCAATGAGATGCAGCGCAGCAGGAGTGGCCCCACTCAACCCAGCACAAGGGCACTGTTTACAAACCCAAAACTGCTAGATGCACACTGGCCCCTTCAGCCCTGCGCTGCCAGCATGCCCCTTCCACACTGTTCCCCTGCCCAGTGCCCTGCCCTGCCCTTATGCCAGTGCTCCCTCACCGAGACGTCCCCCACAGATCCCTATGCCCAGCACCCCCTGCCTAGAGACCCCTCCCGCTGGCCTCCCACCACAATTGCACAGCACCCTGCACACCATACCCCCTGCCCCGCTCCCCCACCCACAGATCCCCTACTGTGCAGCACCCGCTTCACAATCCCACCATCACAGCTGGATAGTGCCCCATAGTCCGGAGGGAATTCAGCATCAAATTCTGTGCATAATATTTTAAAAGTCTGAACTTTTTATTTTAATTATAAATGTGGAAGCTCCACCATGGCAGTGGAGAGCACAGGCCACTGGCTGCCTGGAGGTGGGAGAATACCCTGCAGCCTCCCCCACCCCCGTGGGACAGGGAGTTGGCAGTGAGGTTAAACCTGACCCTGACACAGAACAAGGGCCAGGCCTTCCCCAGAAACACCCTGGGGCCTTGCCCCTTTTTTGCCAGGCACCCCAGATGTGGGCAGGGATGCTCAGTCCAGCAGCAAGATCCAAGTCCAGGGGGACTTAGTGTGCAGGGATCCAGATAGGGGTAAGAGGGTTCTGTGGGGGGCAGTCTGGGTGCAGGCAGCTCAGTGGGGTATCTGGATGCACAGGGAGGTGCCAGGTGCAGGGGCACTGGGAGTCTGCAGGGGGGACCAAGTGAAAGTGGGGGAGTCTGGGTGCAGGGGAGGTGGGGTTGTTGTACTTAAAGTACCGCACCAGATCTTTTCAGGGGGAATAAGGCAACCACCACATTTATTGGTAACATATGCATCAATCAACACTGTATCACATGCATACGATATATTACACTCATGCACTCACATACAAACACACACACAAGCACACTTCGTCTTGTTGTTGTTACCAACTAGTTGCTCCCCTTAACTTCACTGGCCAGGTGAGTTAGATGGGGGAAGGGTGGAGCTGGGCTTCTGCCAATCTGGATCGATGCTCCGATGTTGACAAGATGAGATCCGGGGTCCTCTGCAAGACACCTCACATTTATAGCAGCTTCCTTCTTGTGCAAATCTATGCCAGATTCAAATGTGTGCGTGTTTGTTGCGCTGCTTCCTTCTGGGTGTTGTCCCAGTGCTGTTCAAAGAGGGTGTTTCCAAAAGAAGGTGCTGGCTTCTAAGCCCCCCTCTTCGGCGGTCAATATGTCTGCTCTTCTTTAGTGAGCCCACTTGACAAGTCTGATTGTCCTTGGTCTGGCTCCCAGCCCCTCTCCAAGGGTTGCAGCTGTCTGGAGGTGCTGCCTTCCACACCTTCCTCAGTCCCACCTCATTCATTCAACAGGGCAATTGATTAAGGTGTGTGTGGAGGATCTTATTCTACTAGCAAAAAGACATTTTTCTTCTACTTTAAGTATCCTTAGGGGCTATAACATTATCCCAAAGCTTAATGCAAAGTTTTTCCACATAGGAATCTGATACAAAGTTCCTATATCAAAGGACTTGATACAAAGTTGTATGAAAATAGCTTAATACAAAGTTGTATGAAAGTTATGTGAAGATGCTTAAAACAGAGATTTACCTAGAGGGTTCATTTGGGTGGGGGTCTAGGTGTAGGTGGCTGGGGCTCAGTGGGGAGCTCATTGGGGTGGTACAGATGCAGGGGAGGTGGGGCTTGTCAGGGTGAGGAGGTGATGGGCCTGTTTAACAGAGGAGCCCCAGCTGCTGGCAAGGGGAGTCGCAATCTGGGCCCCCATTTCCTCTATCCCAGGGATCGGAAACCTTCGGCACGCGGCCCACCAGGGTAAGCCCCCTGGCAGGCCAGGCCAGTTTATTTACCTGCTGCATCCGCAGGTTCGGCCGATTGCGGCTCCCACTGGCCACAGTTCACTGCTCCCAGCCAATGGGGGCTGTGAGAAGCTGTGGCCAGCACATCCCTCACCCTGCACCGCTTCCTGCAGCCTCCATTGGCCTGGAGCAGCGAACCGTGGCCAGTGGGAGCCGCGATAGGCTGAACCTGCGGCCGCGGCAGGTAAACAAACCAGCCCGCAGGGGGCTTACCTGGTGTGCCACAGGTTGCCAATCTCTGCCCTATCCCCTTCCCCACTACTCCATCTCCTCCCCATCCCACCCCCTTCCTTCCCCACTGCCTCCGTCCCCCTGCCCTGCTTGCCCCACCGTGGGCACTCACTGTTGTACAAGATAAAGGATGGCTCCCAGCACACAGAAGGGAGCTCAGCCAGCACTAAGACTCAGAGGGTGGTGTCCAGCTGCAAAGTCCAGGGAGCTGAGCGGCACCTTTTTTCTGCCGGGCTGTGCAGCTCTGTAGTCACAGAGTCAGTACGCTCGCTCCACCCTCCCCAGGCCGCACCCCCGCCTCTTCTCTGCCTCCTCTCCCCAGTGGGGAGCACGCTGTGGCTGTGCTCCTCCCCCACCCTCCTGCCAGCAAACAGCTGATCGGCAGCAGGGAGGGGGAGGGGGGAACGGAGCAAGCTGTGAGAAGAGGCGGGGGAGGGGAGCTTGGCTGCCCTACTGCAGTAGGAGCCTCAGTGCCGGCAGCACCAAGCTTCTGCTCCCCGCAGGAGAGAGCGGGCGGCGGCGAAGAGTGGGCCTGGCTGGGCCCATGCTCCAGGGGGGTAAACCCGCTACTACCCAAGGGCTAGTAGAAGGGTTCAGTACAGAGCCATGTAGCTCGGGCAGACTTTAATGGTGAGCCAGAGCAGTGGACGTTGCTGCAGCGCACTCGACCCGGCCTTGCTCTTGGCAGCCCTGTGGTGATTGTGTGTGTGCAAAGTAGAACATTGCCAGTGCACCTCGTAGTGCAGTCGTGAGTGAGGTTCTGGTTTCTGTGACAAAACAAAGTCACAGGAAATTGGTGCTGGTCAGACCTGCTCAGCACCAGGCAGCATATGCTGTGAACTAAGAGAGATTAATTTTGTTCCAAAAATGGATTTTTATTCTGTAACATGAACCAGGCAATTACAAAACCTTCGGAGACTTAGGAACAGAACTTAGGAAGGGGAGAGAGCATCACATTTCCTTTTCAGGTACACACACACCAACCATGGCTTTCACAGGTCAGTCTCCGTGTAGTTGTGACTGTCTTTCATGTCCCTTGGAGTGCAGTGGTAGGGGCAGTGCAGTGACCTAAGCTCCCTGTAAGCTGCATGGACGCGCAGCAGCCGACTTAGCACCGTGCAGGTGCTTAGGGGACCCGGCCGGGGACCTGCCGCGGCCCCTGCCTAGCCCAGCCCCCAATCCCTCCTCCAGCCCCAACTCACCTTGTGGCCTGGACCTGCCACAGCTGGAGTGGCCCATACCCAGCCATGGCCCTTCCCCTGGTCCAGACCTGCTGGGGCCAGGGGAGAGGCACCTGTTCTGCAGTCCCAGCCCTAGAACTCCCGCAGCAGGGACAGGTGCCTCTCCCACCCCAGCCACTGCTGCAGGGAGAGTGTGCTTGGGGGTAGAGGAAGTGCTGGGGGGGAGTCCTCTCTCCACAGCATAGCCCCGGAACACCCTCCTACACCCCAAATCCTTGATCCCCAGCCCCACCCCAGAGCCTGCACCCCCAGCCAGAGCCCTCACCCCCTGCACCCCAACCCTCTGCCCCAGCCCCCTCCCACAGGAACCCTTCAGTCCCACCACCACCAGATGAATTTTATGTGCACCTCCATATTGGTACACATAAAATTCATTCTGCACATGGGTGGCAAAAATTAGAGGGAACACTGGCAGCAACCCCTGGTGCCATGTGGAATATTGAGGGGGATGAAGGGAGGCGATATTGAGTTCTCTACAAGCTGCAGAGGGAGGCGAGCACAGGATTCTTATACCTGCAGGTTACCAGAGTCAGTGCAGCATCTGTTTGCTGCCTGAGAAGCTCCATTATGTCCTAGTGCATCTCCCTCTCCTTTTCCTGCTTGGACTCCCGGGCCTTTCTCCTCTCAACTTTTCCCCCTCCGTGCTGTCTGAAATGGTCATCCTCCAGGCCCTGGTTTCATTCTCTAATGCAGCCCAGGCTTGCATGATCTCATGGAACATGCCAGCCCAACTCCTCTTCTTTCTCCTCCTCATCTGGCTCAGGCTTTCCGCGGGTGTGGAGGAGGAGACCCTGAAGGCCCCAATGGCAGCAGCTGCAGATACAACACAGAGAGGTACCATTGTTAGTGCATTCAGAGTGGAAATAAAAACTTAGGATACAGTAACTCCTCACTTAATGTTGTAGTTCTCTTCCTAAAAAATGCAACTTTAAGTGAAATGATGTTAAACGAATCCAATTTTCTCTTTAAATTTAATGTAAATGCAGGGGTTTAGGTTCCAAGGAACTTTTTTGGGGGCAGACAAAAGGCATTATATACTGTACTTGGGAAGTGCCCCTGACTTACCTCACACAGGCACAGCCTGCTGCAGGCCAGGACACTAGGAAGCACCTTCGCAGCAGCAGCAGCTTCTCTGGAGAAGAACAGGTGCTGTCTTTGCTGGGGGATGCTCCAGACCTGACTTTTCCTGTCCCCACTCCACTCCAGGCCCACCTCTTCCCACCCCACTCCACCTCCTCTCCGGAGCATGCCGCAGCCTCATTCCCCCCCACCCCCACCCAAGTCCTACGCGCCACCAAACAGCTGTTTGGTGGTGGGGAAAGCACTGGGAGAAAGAGGGAGGAAGCGGAGAAGATGAACTTGTGCAATGCTCCTTTGGAAAGTCATTGCTTTTGCACAGACTCTTACAAGCAGTGGACATAGCAGGCAGCCAAACGACGTTATAAGGGTGCATTGCACAACTTTAAATGAGCATGTTCCCTAATTGAGCAGCGATGTAACTTTGAAACAAAGTTAAGCACGAGGATGTTAAGTGAGGAGTTATTGTACTGAACTCACTTCCCTTGCTCCCTAGATGTTGCAAGCAGTACATTCTCACTTCTGCTTGGGCTTGACAGAGCACAGCCCCAGTCACAGCACCTGCCATTGTGAATATGGCCACTGGGGGGAAGGAGATGGGGAAATGAGGGGGGAAATAGCTATGGGGGAAATGAGGGGGGAAATAGCTCACAAGCATGAGTATATGTGTATGGGACAATGAGACTGAATACTAGCACCACTTTCCACAGGCAGGGGTGATTTTAGCTGGTATCTCACTCCTGAAGGTAACAGAGGCAGAGGCAAAGAGCACAGCTGCTATTTGCATCCTGACGCCACCCAGGCCCTTCTTTAAAAAGGGAAGAAGGAGAAGCTGCAGAACTACAGACCAGTCAGCCTCACCTCAGTCCCTGGAAAAATCATGGAGCAGGTCCTCAAGAAAACCACTTTGAAGCACTTGGAGGAGAGGAAGGTTATCAGGAACAGTCAGCATGGATTCACCAAGGACAAGTCATGCCTGACCACCCTGATTGCCTTCTATGATGAGATAACTGGCTGTGTGGATATGGGGAAAGCAGTGCATGTGAAATATCTCGACTTTAGCAAAGCTTTTGATACGGTCTCCCCAGTAATCTTGCCAGCAAGTTAAAGCATGGATTGGATGAATGGACTACAACAGGCCTGCACAACTCAGAGCAGCGAGAGCCACATTGCTCCAAAGAAAATAGCTGAGGGCCGAACGCCCCCCCGCCCCCCCAGCCGTACTGAAACACGTCCCCCGCTGCCCAGCCCCTGTAAGCAAGCAGGACTCACTCTGGTGACGCCACCTGCTGGTCTTCTTGGGAATTAGCTCATCCAGTTGTTGGAGCGCCCTCTGCAGGCCGGTGTCCCACTGCTGCTGGCTCTGTGTCCCTCCTCGACCCCGGTGCCCTTTGATCTGGGGTGCTGCCCCCTGACAATACCCCCACATTCTGGCTCTAGGTCTCCCCTCTCTGGGGAACCCCCAATGCTCTAATCCCCACCTCACCTCACTATAAGGCTACTGCCAGTCACCAACTAGCCCCCGCGCCCTGGGGCAGACTGCATTATATCAGCCTCTCATCACAGGCAAGGTTGGGTTTGGACCTGCTGCCTCCCTCTATAGCTGGGCTGCCCCTCTGCAGCCCTGGTACTGGTCTTAGGCCCTCAGCTAGGTCTGCAGCTTGGGGGTTTTCCAGGCTGGAGCTCCCCCAGCTCCTCTAGCCTTCCCCAGCCCTGCTCCACTCCCAGTACCCTGCTCAGCTCCCTAGCAGCCAGACCCTTCTCTCTCTACAAGCAGAGAGAGAATTCCTCTGGGCCTCTGGCCCACAGCCTTTTTATACAGGCCAGCTGGAGCGGCTTCCCCAGTCAGCTCAGCTTTTCCTCTGCCACAGCCCTTTCTCAGGGCTGTTTTAAGCCCTTCAGGGCAGAAGCGGGGTAACCACCCTGCTACACCCCCCGAAATACATCCCCTAACCCAGCGATGCCCGCACTGTGGAAACAAACCCTTCTTCCCCAGCGCCACCGCGCCGAAACAACTGTGGAACGAAAAGGAAGAGGTTTTTTTTGGGGGTGGGGATACTTTATTAAGAATTTTTCAATTAAAGCAAACAATTTTTTAAATTATTTTTTTTTTTTTATGAACTATGGAAAAATGAAAAACCACCTGTTCTGTTGAAAGAAAACACGTGTACTTTTCATAATCACCTTGCAAATTTAATGAGAGATGACATCTCTTTTAGGCAACAAGCTTGTCATATTTGGGGGTCATATTTGAAGTGGATATTTTCATAATGTCTTCCAAATGGTCGTCAGTCAGAGAAGAACGTTGCTTGTTTTTATTCATGTTCACGATGGAAAATGTTTGTTCACATATATAAGTGCTTCCAAAAATGCTGAATGTTTTCAGTGCAACTTCAATAAGATTCTTGTATTTTTCATCGTCCAGACTTTTGTAGAAGTCCCACAGGCTGCTTCCTCTGTGCTTATTTTGATAAATTGCCGAACATTGACATTCAATAACCTCCAACTGCAAATCTCCTGGCACTTCCTCTGGATCCACAGAAAAGGGATCTTCAATCAGTTTCAACTGGATGTCGTCATCTTTAGACAAAGTAAGTCTTCTGTCAAATTCTTCAATCAAAAGATTGATGTGCTTTGCGTATTTTTCTCCTAACTTGGCGTGTTTGTGCTGAAGGATACGCTGTGCACAAGTGGGAAAGTGACACATTTCACCTTTTGACAGCTGATTTCTGAAAAGTTTCAATTTCATTTTGAAAGCTTTCACTGCTGCATGCATTTGAAATATAAGTTGATTTTTTCCTGAAGTTGAATGTTGAGATCATTCAGGTGTGCTGTAATATCACAAAAGAAAAAGAGATCTTGATTCCAGGACTCATTTTCAAGCTCTGGGAATTTTATCGGTCCATTTTCTAGGAATTTTGCTACCTCCTCTTTCAAAGCAACGAAACACTGGAGCACTCTTCCTCGACTCAACCACCTCACTTCTGTATGGTAGATTAAGTCGCTGCACTCAGCGTCTTTCCCTTCAAGAAAGGCTCGAAATGTCCTCTGTTTTAGTCCTCTAGAACGGATGAAGTTTACAATGCAAACTACCACTGACATTACATGCTCAAATTTTAAGACTTTGCTACACAAAACCTGCGGATGTATAATGCAGTGATGTTTGGTTATTTGTCTCCCAATGAATTCTTCAAGAAGACTAATGACTCCAACATTTTTTCTGCACATAGCTGGAGCACCATCAGTACAAATGGCCGCCAAGTTTGTGAAATCTAATCCCAATTTATCATTCATGCACTTGATCACTTCACTGGAGATTTCTTTTCCGGTTGTGCGACCTGTCATGGAGCACATGCCAACAAGTTCTTCAGTAATTTCAAAGATTTTATCAATACCTCTAATAAAAATAAGAAGTTGGGCAGTGTCTTTTAAATCAGTGCTTTCATCCATAGCTAGGGAGTCAAAGGAGAATTCAGTGACCCTCTGCTTTAACTGATCACTTAGATTGGTAGAAATGTCAGCTATTCTTCTCTGTACAGTCATGCGTGATAGACTGACAGTCTCAAATATTTCCCTCTTTTCTGGACATAACTCAGATACAGCAATCAACACACACTTTAAAAACTTGCCTTCTGTGAAGCATTTCCCAGCAGCAGCAATTTCCTTAGAAATTTGATAGCTTACTTTAGTAACCGTATCGTTCTCAGTGCTCACTTTCTTGAAATTTGCTGTTCTCCACTAAGGTTTTTCACTAAACTGGCTGCTTTAATTATTTTTTCATTTGGGCTCAATTTGGTGAAATTGGGATGTTTAGTTTCAAAGTGCCACCGAAGGTTGTATTCTTTCAGAACAGCTAATGTTTCGTGACACACGAGGCACAGTATTTTGTCTTTGGAAACAGTACATAAGTATTTATTTGTCCATTCAAGTGTTGAAAATTCTGTGCTCTGATTCTATTTTTCTCTTTTTCTTTTCACTCGTGGTAGCCATTATGAAGCTCAAGATTTTGTTGAATGAATTTACACACAAGGAAACACTCACAGTCACACACAAAGAGAAGAGATATCTCACGGCACGTGGCACACTAGCAAGGCACTGACGGTGTGTGGAAGCCTGTAGAGGGGGAAAGAAATGGCGTGCTTAGGGTAACCAGATCACAGCAGTAAAATAGAACCGCCCCTCCCTGCTCGGCCCCACCATTACACCCCTCTTCAACCCCCCATGGGTCACTATATTACTGCACACAGCAGTACCAAAAATTAAAATACTTAAAATGGATGCCTCCCTCTAGCCATCAACTCACCGCTCACCTCCTCACCCCTTCACGAGTATAAAGCCCACCCACTCTCTCGGTTCATCATTCCCCTACAAAATAAGGGGAGGAGAAAAGGGGGACAGTTTGAAGGGATTTTCTGGGGCTATGAACTAAGCCAGGGAGAGGAAAGGGGGCAGTGTGAAGGGATTGGATGTGACTGTCCAACACACAAACACAGAGGCCGCAGGGAGCCAGGCCGCTGCAGCATTGTCCAAGACCACTCCTGGACACGGCGCGCTGAAGCTCTGGGAGAGGGGAGAGGGGAGGGGTAAGTAGCCTGGTAAGCCTCTCTGAGCCGGGCATCCCCCCCAGCCCTGAGCCCCTCTGAGCCGGACACCCCCCTGACCCCATTCCCCTCCCTGAGCCCAGCCCCCAGCTCTGAGCCCAGCCCCTCTGAGCAGGACACCCCCGACCCCACCTCCCCCACAGCCCTGACCCCCAGCCCTCTGAGCCGGACACCCCTGACTCCGTCCCCCCAGTCCCTGATCCCCAGCTACGAGCCCAGTCCCTCTGAGTTGGACACTCCCCTGACCCCATCCCCCCCAGCCTGACCCGGACACCCCCCTGACCTCATATCTCCCACAGCCTCAACCCCCAGCTCTGAGCCCAGCCCCTCTGAGCCAGACACCCCCCTGACCTCATCCATCCCCCGAGCCCTGACTCCAGCCCTGAGCCCGGCCGAGCCCAGGATACCCCTCTGACCCCAACCCAGCCCACCCCATCCCTGACCCCCAGCTCCGGGCCCAGCCCCTCTGAGCCGGACACCCCCCTGACCTCAGCCCAGCCCAGCCCACCCCATCCCTGACCCCAGCCCCTCTGAGCTGGACACCCCTCTGACCCCCAGCTTTGAGCCCAGCCCTTCTGAGCCGGACATCCCCCTGACCCCAACCCTGCTAGCCCTGACTTCCAGTTCCGAACCCAGCCCTCTAAGCCAGACACCCCCCTGACCCCATCCGTCCCCCGAGCCCTGACCCCAGCTCTGAGCCCAGGATGCACCCCCCATCCCTGACCCCCAGCTCTGAGCACAGCCCCTCTGAGCCAAGGACCCCCTGACCCCAGCCCCCGCTGCGGCTTGAGCCCAGGCCGGGTGCCTCTCCCCTCGGTCTCACTTACCAGCTCTGCCTCATGCTTCCCATCTCAGCAGCTCCGGAAGTGACGGTGTAGGAGGAGCAGGAGACAGAGACGCATGCCACACTTCTGACTGTGCGGGCGGTCGGAGCGCGGCACACAGGGCTGTGAGGGCGGGGCCCCCAGCAGGGGGTGAACCTGGTCAGCAGCGTGGCTGCCGGTTCGCCTCCTGCCGAGGGGGAGGGCCGACCTCACAGCCCCGCGCGCGCACACTCTGTGTTCCGACCGCCCGGACGGTCAGAAGCGCAAGGCTGTGAGGTCGCCACCCCCCTCCGGACAGGGGACGAACCCGGCAGCCACACTTCTGACCGTCCGGGCAGTCAGAGCACTGTGCGCGGGGCTGTGAGGTTGGCCCACCCCCGGGCGGGGGGGCGAACGCGGAAGCGCCCCCTGCCGCTTGCCTGTGGGCTGCACACTGCGGGCCGCGTGTTGTGCAGGCCTGGACTATAAGGTGGATAGAAAACTGGCTAAATTGTTGGGCTCAAGAGGTAGTGATCAACAGCTCGATGTTTAGTTGGCAGCTGGTATCAAGCGGAGTGCCCCAGGGATCAGTTCTGGGCTGGTTTTGTTCAGCATCCTTATTAATGATCTGGATGATGCGATTAATTGTACCCTCAGCAAGTCTGCAGATGGCACTAAGCTGAGGGGGAGAGGTAGATATGCTGGAGGGTAGGGATAGGGTTCAGAGTGACCTAGACAAATTGCTAGCCTGTGCTCTGCAGTGGTTGTCCGCTGAAGTAATTGCTAAGTGGAGTGGTAAAGAGTCCTATCGCAGTAGAAAAAAGAAGGCCGTGCTTCCCAGAAGCCTTCGGTAGAGGATTGCAGAGTACCTCCATCAAAGTGTCACTGAGATCTCTCCAAAGGATTCAGGGCACATAAACAAACTGCTCCATGTGACCCCTCTCTTGGTTGTTTCACTACCTCTTCTAGCACAAGTAAAAAAAGAGTAAATTAACAGACGTGTCCTGCTACTTTGGGGGTTCCATCCCTGGATTTTCAAAGAAAATGGCATATTTACTAGAGGTTCTTTCCCTTGCATCAGGCTTCCCTGAGCTGGACTGTTGGGACTGGCTGGTGGAGTCAAAAACATGTCCTGGCTCACTGGGCAGCTAGATCCCCTGGTCCCCATATTCCTCCTCCACACTGTTCACGGCAGGAGTCTGTGACTTGGGCTCCTTGAAAGTATCCACATGGCTCTCGGAGGTCCTGGTGAGGTCTCCACCAAGGATGGCAGGCAGATCTTTGTAAAAGTGGCAGGTCTGCAGCTCTGCAGCATATCGGTCGTTGCACTCTCTTGCCTTCTGGTATGCCTGCCCTAACTCCCTGGCTTTCAGGAAGCACTGCCGCTGGTCCCTCTTGTAGCTCTTCTCCTGCTGGCCCAGAGCAATCTGCTCTTAATGTCCACATTTCTCTGACTGGAATGGAGCTGGGCTTGCAGAGTCTCTTCTCCCCACAGGCTTGGGAGATCCAATACTCCCTGTGTACTCCAGGCAGAAGCACATCTGCAGCATGTAGCCAGGGCATGGTCAGCTGGGCAGTTACACTCAACAGTGGAGAGAGGCTAGGTGTGCTCGGCAAGCCGGGCAATCAGGAAAAGGAATTTCAAAAGTGTGTGGGGTGTTTAAAGGGGGGGGGCAGCTTCTTGTCCACATGACCCATAGGCAACGAATTCACAACGGCAACCGGAGCAGTCTTGTCAGGCATTGTGGGATAGCTCCTGGAGGCCAAGAACAGCTGACGTAAGTAACGTAGTGTCTATACTGAATCGACCTAACTATATCCACCCTGAATCTGTGCTGCTTGGGGAGGTGTGTTATTCAGCTGGTGTAGTGGGGCAGTTACATCAGTAAAAACGAAATTTAAGTGTAGACATCCCTACGGAGGTCTACATAAACTGTCTTGTGTCAATGTAACCATGCAGTGTACACCAGGCCTTAGTTTAAAGGATCTAGGAGCAGAAATCTTTCAACGGGAATTGCACTCCTAAAAATCCCTGAGGCATTGTAAGGAGCTTTATCTGTTTAGGGGGCGTTTTACCCAACTCTTACATTGTAAAGTGTTTTTGAGACCTCAAATCATTCTTGTAGCTTTTCTGTGAATCCTGTTTTCAACATCCTCTTTAAAGTATGGACACCAAAAGTGAATATAGTATTCCGGTAGTAGTCCCATCAATACCTCTGCTAAGGTAATATCTACTTCTACTTTTACAAGTAAAATTATCATCAAATCTATAAAATTTTAGATTTTGTATTTTTTAATTAACACTTTGGTAAATCAAAAATGTAGGGCTCAATGACCTGACTGTGTCCTTTTGAATAGCTGTTGCATTTTACTCCAGAGGCAGTTGCCTGGCAATGTCAGGTGAAGCAAATCAGTGTACTGTGCGTGTACATATTTAAAGCACTTTGGGGTCTCTTTGGGATAAAAAGGTAGTATGGAAATGCAAGGGGTTATTTATTTTGCTTGTGTTCTTGCAGGGGAAATCATATTATCTATCACCACCAGCACTTTCACCAAAGCTAGCTGGCTCTCATGGCTCTTTTTTCTTCTAGAGATCGACTTAGAACAATGACCAATGTCCTGGGTGATGCACTTGCTGCGGGCATCATAGCACACGTCTGCCAGAAAGATTTTGCCCCAAAGCCAGAGAAAGTACGTATATCCACTGGGGAGAAAACAAGGGGTGCCAGGGCAAAACTCAAATACAGAAATTGTGGGCAGGTCAGGGAGCAGAATTAAGAGTATGTCTTCCTTGTTTTTGCAGCAAGATCCAGTGAGCAACACAGAGAAGCTTTCTTCTGCAGAGAACTCCCTTCTCCAGCCCAAAGACCATGTGATGGAAATGATTGTAGAAACCTTGTCCGAACGAACAGGAGTTAGTTACAATATCTGCCAGGTGTAATGGCCGCAGCGTTTTCATCCCCAAGAAGGGAATTTTGGTGCTAAAACATTGCCACTCTACTCTGTGTGAGCATGTGGACCTTACTGTGCACAAAGAAGGCAGAAAAATCCATTATTTTCTATGGAGGTGTTTGGGAGGCTTCAATGAACTACAGCAGCATAACATTACTGGCCAGAAGTTAAAGAAGAAGGAGTAGTGCCAAGTGCTCGTGGCGTTAACCTGACAGGCTACTCTATGAGGTTGTCTTGACATTCCAAAGCAACAGATTTTTAAAGGTTTCATGCCACTAGTTTCTCAACACAATTTTTTTTTTCTAGGACAGAGGAATGGACAGTTATTAGAGGAGAACCTTAGCTGGTTGTTTTAAAAAGGGCCTGAGACAAGGCAGAGCTCTGTCACCTTCGCTCATTCTCTGTAGGCAACTGCTGTCAGTTTGCATTGTTTATTATGCCGATAATTTTTTGACCATCTTATTTGTAAATGGTTGTTGGTAAAAAATTTTATAGTGAGATTTTATATTTTCTAAAAATGGAGATTTCAAGCAGACTTTCTGCCTGTCATTCCAAATCTAATTTTGTCTTCAAGGAACAGGCTGTTTGGACATCTTCGGACACAGAATGTAGGAGCAGATTTGTTTGGAAATGTTCCAATTTTTTCACTTGATCAGGGTCCCAACAACCATTCGGGCTCTCTCAATGACTGCTCCATCTAGTGTGGTGAAGATGCAGGTACTAAACACAAGATTTGGGAATAAATGGCAAAATTTGCGTGGCGAGAGTGGAATACAAGAATCAAAATCATCTTTGGTTTCTTCATGATACATTTGAACTAAATGCAAGCAACTGGAAACTGCATGCAGGCATGAAAAGGAAATGGAAAATACAATTGTATATGGCTTTAAATGTTTTTTTTAAATATGATCAAGCATTAAAACAGTGCTTTTGAATATATTTTATTTATGAATCAATCTTCCTCTTCAAGTATAAAACATGTCATATTAACCAACCCCTCTCCACCTAATTTTTCCCGATCAGCGTGTTATGGGCCAGATCCCAATGAAATTATGCTGGTTTTCCAGCTGAGGACCTGGCCCTGTTTCGAATGTTGTTCCAAAGGCAGCCTTAATATATCAACTGTTTTTGTGAAGAAAAAAAAAAAAATCATGAGTGAGTTTATATCGTTTTGAAAATGTCATCCTCCTCCACTTGTGTATCATTACCACTCCAATAGAACAAAGCGCTACCTTTCTCAAACTCCCATTAATCTATTTAGCATTCCCTAGACGGAAACAGTGAAATCCACAAGGGCCTGATCTGACTCTCTTTGAAGTCAGTGGAAAGGCTCCCATTAACTTCAATGGTTGTTGGATCAGACCGAGAGACTATGGAGCTGCACGGGGTTTACGGATGCATTCAAGCGCCTGTTTCTTGCAGTACATAACAATTTAAAACAGTCATACTTAGACCTCAGGGATTCAGGAGCCAAATTAGCCATCACCATTACCCAAAAGAGCCACAATGGTGTGAATTCATGGTTTCATTTACTATAGTGCTATGTATTCATATTTAACCAGTATGACGGGGCAATATTTAGATTGTATCTTATTCTCTCAGCAAAATGATTGACCAAGTATTTTATCAACTACAACTGATTAACAACATAGTAGAAGCATCCAGATTGGTCAATCACTTAAATTGGTTAATAATTAAATCACATAGCGTTTTACTATCACTTGCTGCAAGGAGAAGACACAGGAGTACCACTTGCAGCTTGTAAGCCTCAGGCTGAGTATCACTGATTTAAAAGGTATAATTGTGAGGGGAAGGGAGAAAAGCCTTTGAGGAAATAGCTAGTACTCATTTCCTTATGAAATACTCCAAGGGCATTCTACAGTGCGCAGCGCAGACGCTATTATTTCAAGAACATATAAACTGGATCTAAAATTTCTATGTAATCTTCTGCAGTGTTTTGGGGTTTTTTTTCTGTTTTTGTAAGAAAAATATAAACTGCATCTTCTATGTGGAAAGTACAAAAGCAAATGCTATTAAAACTATGCAAATAGGTGTGTGCAGCCCAAAACTATATTTTCCTTTAATGTTTATTTAAGCAAAATGTCATTAACAGCTTTGGGCCTGATGATGGTTGGCCCTGCAAGGCTGCAATAAGGACGTGTAAGCAGTGCCACAGTGACCTTTGTAGGAAGACAGCACCTAGCAGAAATCAGCCAGCCAGGAATGGCCAGTTTGTGGCAGTTGGGGACAGCAGATTTCATTAATTAAAAAGCCTTTATCCATTCAGAATCAAGACAACTAAAACCTATGTACCCTGGAGGGAAAAGGGAGTGAGGATAAAGCCAGTGTGTGTAAACACTTGTTGCTTGATTTCAAGTTAGACTGAAAAGCTTTCTGGGTCACGGACTGTCTCTAACACAGTACTCACCGGGACCTTTAGGAGCCACCATCATCCAAACAACAGACACACTATTAGTTGCGCTTCAGATCAAGAACTCCACTCCCTCCTGACAACTGCAGGCAGGAATAGAGACTGCTAACACTACTACACAACATTTGAATTGGTTAGTAAATTTGTTTCATTTTCTCAAATCCAAAGAGGAATGGAAATCTTTGAAATTAAAAAAAATACTAATCTTATAAACCCTTTCACTACGGTTGAGGGATACAGCCTATTGGTCCTAGGCCTTGTCTCTAGGGATAAGATGGCCACAAGGAAGGCAACTGAGAGACGAAAACTGAGGTGATAGCCTCTAAATCAAATGGGTTTCACCAATAGTTTATTCAAAACTGAATTCATCTTCTGGCTAGCCAACCTATAACTTCCAGCACAGTGGTTACAGCACTTACGTGAGATGTGGGAGACCCATGTTCAATTTCTCTGTCTGCTGGAGGGGGAAAGAATGTGAACAAGGGTCTCCCACCTCTCGGGAGGCTGCTTTAACCCCTGGGCTGGAAGTTATTTGGTGGGCACCACTTCATTCTACCACATTTCAAAAGGGATCCAATCCAGTAGATGGACTTGGAGCACAGCTAGTGGATGAGGCCCCTCCACAACTTGGGCGAATTCCTGTTTTCCCCTGGGTTGTGAACTGCCCTGAGTCTCAGGCAGAAGACCGGCACCTGGAGGCTTAGCAGGAGGTGGCAGTGTGCATGTTCAGAGGCAGGAATGTAGGCGCTGAGTAGGTTTAGACACCCATAGGGTTTCGTGGGAGTTTTGTGGATCGCCATGGAGCCAAAACTAGGATTTAAGTTCTAAACACCTTTGTGGATCTGGGCCTAATGCGAGTTGCCCTAGGTCTCCATTGTTACAGGCCAGGGCCCTAAACATTGAGCCATCCTGCCTCTAATGCTTCACCACAGGGCCACATGGAAACAGCCTCATCCATGAACCTCTCCTAAATAACATTTTTGATCCTCTTAATGGGGACCACACATTGATATGGGTCACTATTTTTGATTTTTAACAAAAAAAAGTTGTACAGTACTGAGGCAAATGCCTTTTGGAAATACAAGTAAATAACATCAGCGTAATTACTTTTATTAACCTCACTTTCTTCTTGATATAATTATTTGACAAGAGTATAAATTTTATTTTTAATACAAGAACAATATTCTGTCTAGCCCTTCTGACTGGCATTTCCATCCTTAAATTCTTTATTGATAGAGGCATATAGTATCAGTTCCAATATTCTGCCTGGCATCGGGCTAACCAGAGGATGACACAGAGGATGAGGTAGTATCTTTTATTGGACCAACTTCTGTTGCTGAGAAAGCCAAGCTTTCAAGCTATACAGAGCTTCCCCTCAGGTCTGGGAGAGGTATTCACAGCGTCACAGCTAAATACAAGGTCAAACAGACAGTTTAGCGCCACTAATTATCACATATTCAAAGGAGTCCCCGTAGTAAAGGGATATTAGTGTGTTACAGATTGCTGTAATACGCTGTAAATCCACAGGAGCAGCTCCAGGCACCAGCATGCCAAGCACGTGCCTGGGGCGGCAGGCCACTGGGGGCGCTCTGCCAGTCATCGTGAGGACAGCAGGCAGATTGCCTTCAGCGGCTTGCCTGCGGAGGGTCCGCTGGTCCCGCAGCTTCGGTGGACCTCCCGCAGGCATGCTGCTGAATCCGCGGGACTAGGGACTCCCGCAGGCAAGCCGTCGAAGGCAGCCTGCCTGCTGTGCTTGGGGGAGCAAAATACTTAGAGCAGCCCCTATAAATCCAGTGTCTTTATTAAGACCATGATTTTTAGTGTCTAGCAAGGTTATGAATTTAAGCTCCAAGGCTCTTCTTTTGAAAGTGTTGTGCAGGTGCCTTTGAGAATGAGGACTAATAGCCTGTATTTGACCCAACCCATTTATAATGACCCGGTCATATTTGGCGTTGGTTTCTCATTTTTCATTGCTTTTTCATAACCTCTAAAGCAAGATGGTTTTTAGCTCAAACAGCATTTCCTCCATGACAATGGAAGTGAGGCATCTTAGACATCAAGCAAGTTATTAAAAAAACCCTCAATTCCTATTCACATTTTTCTGTTGAAATTTTTGGCCCCAATCAATGCTGCTCACAATTAATTTTAGTTTTGGAAAAATCAGTTCTTGTAAAGGAACCCAGCATATATATTATTGGTTAGAACTGTATTCCATTTGCACAAATCAACTGCAACTCAAGTGAAGTTTTTTGCCCATAAAAGCTTATGCCCAAATAAATCTGTTAGTCTTTAAGGTGCCACCAGACTCCTTGTTGATTTTGTGCTACTCCCTCATACTTGCAACTCAATTGGTCCCTTGCGTTTAGGCAACCAATATTGTTTAGTTCAGTGGACAATTCATCTTTCTCTGTCAGAATGAGGTCTGCTATTGAATGACCCCATATTGGATTCAATGTATTTTGTGTAAGTAAAACGTTCTTAGAGTATCTGAAAATTATAGCTTTCTATCGATGGCCTGAGACCTGCAATAAATCTCCCAGGTTGAAATTCTCCCTGGATAATACACTTTTTCTTTCTATTCATTATAGACAGGTGCTTAATGAGGTGTTTACCCTGTTCTCTAATCTTATTTGGTAGTCTGTAACAGACTCCTTTCACTGCCTTCTTTGTGCTCTATCACTGATCCCCAAGTATTCCTTAACAGCTTGTGCTTCCAAGTTGTCAATAATTCTAAAGCAGGTAATAGCCTCTTTGGCCTTGTCTACAAACAAACTGGCACTGATTTAACTATATTGGTTTAAAACACACTAAGTTGAACTGGTGCAAGTCTGTGTGCAGATAAAGCTCCCTCTACCCTTCCTGAGGAGGCTGTAGCCAGTGCAGCCGGTATCAAGCGGAGTGCCCCAGGGGTTGGTCCTGGGGCCGGTTTTGTTCAACGTCTTCATTAATGATCTGGATGATGGGATTAATTGCACCCTCAGCAAGTTTGCAGATGACACTAAGCTGGAGGGAGAGGGATAGGGTCCAGAGTGACCTAGACAAACTGGAAGATTGGGCCCAAAGAAATCTGATGGGATTCAACAAGGACAAGTGCAGAGTCCTGCACTTAGGAAGGAAGACTTCCATGAACCACTACAGGCTGGGGACCAACTGGCTAAGTAGCAGTTCTGCAGAAAAGGACCTGGGAATTATAGTGGATGAGAAGCTGGATATGAGTCAGCAGTGTGCCCTTGTTGCCAAGAAGGCCAACAGCATATTGGGCTGTATTAGTAGGAGCATTGCCAGCAGATCGAGGGAAGTGATTATTCCCCTCTATTTGGCATTGGTGAGGCCACACCTGGAGTACTGAGTCCAGTTTTGTTCCCTCTACTACAGAAGGAATGTGGACAAATTGGAAAGAGTCCAGTGGAGGGCAATGAAACTGACTTACGAGGAGAGGCTGAGGGAACTGGGCTTATTTAGTCTGCAGAAAAGAAGAATGAGGGGGAATTTGATAGCAGCCTTCAGCTACCTGAAGGGGGGTTCCAAAAAGGATGGAGCTCGGCTGTTCTCAGTGGTGGCAGATGACAGAACAAGGAGCAATGGTCTCAAGTTGCAGTGAGGGAGGTTAGATACTGGGAAACACTATTTCGCTAGGAGGGTGGTGAAGCACTGGAAAGGGTTCCCTAGGGAGGTGGTGGAATCTCCATCCTTAGAGGTTTTTAAGGCCCGGCTTGACAAACCCCTGGCTGGGATGATTTAGTTGGTGATGGTCCTGCTTTGGGCAGGTAGTTGGACTAGATGACCTCCTGAGGTCTCTTCCAACCCTAATATTCTATGATTTTAATATTCCAATCATATGAATCTTCCCACCATTTTTATTACCAACAATGTCAAATTTTCTCTCATACATGAAAGAAATTCCAATCCCTCCTGTTTAATATCCAGATTCCTGGGAATGACATAAGAAATTAAATAATTTATTCCTTTCAGGTCTCTTGATACTTTAATTTACGTCCATGACACCTTGAGACCAAGTTACACGTTTGAGCATATGAATGGTGGTTACTCCCTTAATGCCCTCCTCTGTCGCAGCTTAAAACCCACCTGACTTGTTTAGCCTCTTTCGCAACGGAAGGGGGACCAAACTGTAGCCCATCTTATATGGGAAGAGGGTCTGTGATGTTCCAATCACTTACCTAGACATCAATTCACCCCAAGAATCCTCTGCCTGTGTTCCCTTGCTTGTGGAAAGTCATATTCTCCAAGATCCCTGAAGTCTTCAATTATCTGTGAAACCAGATCATTGGTGCCAAAATTTAACAGACATCATGCCTGCTGTCTTAAGAATCTTGTCCAATCTTGCAGCCACATCCCTCACCTTAGCTCAAGCAGCACAGCACACCATCCTGCTGTCTGTACCCTTCAGAATGTTTTGTCGACTCTTCCTAACATGGATTTCCCAATAACTTGTCTGTTTCCAATGGATGGCTGGAGGTCTTCTCTTGGACATAACCCAATCCAAAGACTTGGGACAAGTGGCTGCCTGCAGTTATGTCCCCTGCAACTCTTTTTCTTTCCTCTAATGGATTTCTCAGAGACATTCTCTGCAGTTGTCACACCAAGCACTTGATGTTGATCAGATAGCTTTAGTCCTGTAGAATTCCTCCTAGTTCTCCTTTCCCCATGGTCAAAGTGCCAATCATTATCTCTGTTTTCTACTCTCTATCATTCTTAGCTGATTCTTCCTCCCTTGTTGAATCTACAGTGGTGATGCCTGAAGTTTCTCTGATGTAGGGTTAAGAGTTGTTCTTTTCTTCCCATACAGGCACCAGCTTGCATGTCTTACACAGAAAGTCTCTCGTCTTCAGGCAGGAAAGAACACATGGTCACAATACCTGTTCTCTTACTGGTCAGCAGGGTTACTAAAGTAGAAATGCAGATTCCATCCCCACTGTTCTCACAACAGAAGCTTGTTGACCAGTCCATCTCTTTCGGGGAATACGAGATGGGACCAGAGACAAAGTCTGGTGATTGTGAAGGATATGGGCTTGAACAACAGACACTCTCTCATCAGCTCTCCATGTGGTTTAATTAGCCTCACTGATAATCTCTTGTATCCACAACTGTAAACTCCCCAGCCTCTTTTTCCCTTGTACCTCATGAACTCATAGACAGAGTGGCTCAGTCAAGTTGGTTCCTATGGCTGGGGCACACCTTGTCTCTGACTTCAATATGGAACTGGGGTGACAGTTGTTCCATTCTCTCCCTCTAGATGTAGGATAATGGCCTAGCTGGACCAGAGGTCACATCTAGTCTGTCAATTCTTGTCACTGATAGTTGTTAGCACCAAATGCTTCAGAGGGGGCAGCAAGAAATAATAAAGCAGATATGGGACAATCTGTCCCCCTTGCAAGTCTCAACCTACTAGTTCAAGATAAGATTAATCCCAAAGAATGAGGTGTTATAACCAAGATTGTTCTCCCAAAAGCTCCTCTTTACTCATCTCCGAAAAATGGGGGTTAGAAGTTCCGTCCTGAGTCTGAACAGTCCCTCTCTTTTGCCACGTGTCTTTGCCATCTTTGGCATCACAACTATTTCTGTTTAGCATGTCCCCACTTGGGGCATCCCACATGTAACATCAATTGTGATACTGCTTACAACAGAGTGCCAGCCTGTCTCTGCCCACCTCTTTGAGATGTATTGCTCACGTCCATTCCATTCTAGGTGTGCACGTGCCCATGTGCGCAGCTGTCGGAGATTTTTGCCTTAGCAGTATCTGTAGGGTCAGCTGTGGCACCTTCTTGTGTGTTGTGCTCACGTGCCGGGACACTAGGCACCACCGGCCCTACACCGTATCAGTTCCTTCTTGCTGGCAACTCCGACAGAGAGGTAAGGAGGGCGAGTAATGGAATGGATATGAGCAACACATCTCGAAGAACAACAGTCATGAAAGGCAGGTAACTGTTTTTTTCTTTTTCAAGTGCTTGCTCATGTCAATTCAATTCTAGGTGACTCCCAAGCAGTATCCATGGAGGTGCGCTCAGAGCTCACGGTCATGTGGCTTGCAACATCGCTCTGCCAAAGCCAGCATCGTCTTAAGCTTGCTGGATAAGTGCATAATGAGATTAAACGTTTGGAAAGAGAACCAGGTAGCAGCTCTGCAGATATGCTGAATCAGCACCTGAGCCAGGAAGGGTGCCGACGAAGCCTGCACCCTAGTCAAGGGAGCAGTCACGGTTGCTGGTAGAGGCACCTTCACTAGATCATAGCAGTAACGGATGCAGGCCATGATCCAGGATGAAATCCTCTGAGGAGACACTGGGCAACCTTTCATCCTGTCTGCCTCCGCAACAAACAACTGCGCTGACTTGCGAAATGGCTTAGTCCTGTTGAAGTAGAAGGCAAGCACCCTCCGCGTCCCATGCCATTTGGAGGGAGCAACTTGCCACTCCCGTACCCTCCTCCACCAGGGCCCCAAATCCTGGGCCGAATCCTGGGGTAGGGACTCCAGGAACTTACAGAGGGAGTCCCATAAGTTGAAGTTGTAACTCCGCAAGAGAGCCTTGTGGTTAGCCACCTGGAACTGAAGGCTGGCCATTGAATAAATCTTTCTTTCAAAATGTCCAAGGCTCTTCACTTCCTTATTTTTGGGGGTCAAACTGGTTTGTCCCGGCTGTTGTTCTCAGCCGCCAAGATGACCAGCAAGCCCAGAGGAGAGTGGGTATACAAATATTCAAAACCCTTGGCAGGGACAATACATTTTTTCCTCTGCTCTCCTGGAGGTGGGAGGGATGGAAGATGGAGTATGCCAGAGGGCTTTGGCTATTTTTAGGACCCCATTGTGTACTGGTAGCGCAACACAGCCTAGGATAGATGCAGAGTACATTAAACACAGTATTCACCTGTTCGGGCATCTCCTTGGGCTTGGAAGTAGAGTTCGTAGCCACCCTATGAAGCAGGGCTTGGTGTTCTTTAAAATCGTTTGGTGGGCTGGCACGAGAAGGCCTTGCCACTGCCTCATCTGGGGATGAGGACGACGATGACGACGACGACGACGACAACAACTGGGTCCCAAGGGGAGGCCCCAGGGCATAAGGTTTCAGGGTAGGTTATCACTCTTCTACTCTGCCCTCTGAGCATGCCACGCGCATTGAGCTTAATGCCACTGGTGCTGTTGGTTGCTGCTCCAAGGCGGCGGCTGAGGAATAGATTGAAGGAGGCATTGGCATCACAAGGCACACCCCACATGCTCCAGCAGGGCCACTGCGTTGGCCACTGGCATTGCTCCCAAGACAGCATCACAGAGGTCAATGCAGCCTCAGGTGCCCAACTGCACCGGTGCTGTCTTGGCGAAGGGCTTAAGTACCCTTCAGTGCCAGAGGAATCACCTTCTGGTGACCACAGAGGGGCTGTCGATGCTAGTGTCTGATGGTGAACCACTGCTGCCGGAGACCTTGAGTAGGTGGATCGGTGTAGGGGGTGAGGGGGATCGGTGCCTTAAGGGAGACCGCTCCCACGGTCTAGGAGACAGGGATCTGTGCCAAGAACACAGCCAGTGGGAGGATGATCGGTGCCAGTGATATGGTGACGGATGTCTTCCTCTAGGCGACCCGCATTGAGAAAGCGAAGACAGCAATCGCGGTGCCAGCAATCTCCGGTGTCCTACAGAAGATGGAGACCTGGGGTGTGGAGACAGAATATTATCTTGTCTCTGGAGACCAGCAGAGTTTGCTCGCCCTCTGAAGGATCTTAACGGCTGGCTTGCTCTCATATGGAGCCCTTGAAGTGTCATGCAACACATGTGGTGCCGCTGGTGCTGGTAAAGGCCTTTGCTCTCTAGGCGCCAGGAGAGCCTGGGAAGGCATCGGCCCTGCCACAGGTCTGGGTCCTTTACCATTCCCAGGAATTAACAGCGGATCCCTCGGGGGACTAGGGGCCCCAATCAGGCAGGCATCCCCATGCGGCTGTAGTGCGGACTGGTGGTTAACTGGGTCCTTTGCCTGAACTCTCTTGGTCCTTCTTGCTCGGTGCGTGGGAGTCAAGTTTCTTCAACCTCTTCTTAGGCACCAGTGATGGGGGGTGCTGGCAGGCAGAGGCCAGTGCCACTGGTGCGCTGTGCTCTGAGGCCAAACTGCTAGGGGCAGAGTTCAGCCGGGAAGGCTTGGATGCCAGGCAGAGAGCACTTCAGGCAGCTGCTATGCAGGTCACTAACAGACAGGCCAGTTGCAGTCAGAGAAGGACTTACAACCTGCAGATAAGTTCCCGTTGGGACACCCTCTCTACCTATACTACTTAACTACTTACTAACTACTGTAAACAAATTATTTACAGGGCCCTAAGGCTCAAAGACTGAAGAGAAGAAACCACTAACACTTTCTAGGCAAGGAAAAAAGGTGCTTCAACTAACCACCGTGGGCAGTAAAAAGGAACAGAAAGCATAGGGACGGAGGCACCTAATATCCCGGCGCATGAGCCCAGCACTTAAGAGGGTGCCACAGCCAACCCTACAGATACTGCTTAGGAAAAAATCTCCGACAGCTGCACACTTAGAATGGAATCGACATGAGCGAGCATTTGAAGAACATTATCTATGGTGTTAAATTATTATATTCAAAGCACTGTGCAGATAACCATGAATTAATCCTCACAACAGCTGAGAGGCAGGTACTAGTGTCCCTATTTTACAGACGGGAAAACAAACAAAGATGAAGAGACTTGCCCAAGATCACACAATGAGTCAGTGGCAGAGCCAGGATTACAGCTGAGAATCAACTTCCTCCTAACCTTATGCTTATGCTTCCTGGCCAAACTGCCTTAATGCCAGCATCCATGGCCTCCACTGACTTTAGTTTTAGTTATGAATGCTCAGCACATCTGAAAAACCAGACTTCTAGTATCTCACGCTAGGAAGAGGAGCACACAATTAGGGGCCACCTGCGGAAATTTTAAGTAACTTTTTCAACATTAGATGGGAACTCTGGTGCACATCCAGGAATAGAAACCATTTCTCCAGGGCGGCATTCAACTGCCTTAACTAAAAGACCATATTTTCTCTTCCTGCAGTGCCTTGCCTCATTTGTTGCAGGCCTTCCAACTTCTACAGTAAGTGAGACATGGTTCACGTACAGACAACTGCCTCATTCCCTACACAATCCTGACTCGTTCAACTAGGACTGTGCATTCTGTGCAGATTCAGAAACATAAACGCTTAAAGGCAAGGACCTGCTTATGTACATACTCTTCAAGGGGCCCTAAGCACATGCTTAAGTGTCCTCTAAGTGAGGTGGGGTTCTATGGAAAAAAATAGTACGGGATCACGTAATAAAAGACCGTAATAACGCACAGGCCAATGGGGCCAAATTACAGTTCCACAGGCAATGTCAACACTGTCATTTCTAACTTTCGTGTGCTCGGACTTTGCAACCTTAATAATCTTCTTTTAACATATTTTGCCGGGTTTGTTTTTCTAAAGAAAAAAGGCAACATCAAATCCTGTAATTTGGAAGTGTAATTCCCACCCCTGCCAACCAGAAGACATAAGGAGGGTTTGAACCTTGGATCTTTCAGCACCGCAACACAGACCTGTACCTCTTGAGCAAGACAGCTAGCTATAATAGAGAACAGCAGGAATAGGATGTTATCCTTGGTGGCATGAGAAGAGGACTCACTATTCACTGCATAGACGAGTAGCCTCATTTTATAGACAGTAGAGTTAGCACATGAAGTTGACACATTCTGAGAGGCAAGGTGGTTAAGTGGGTGACACTTGGGTTTCCTATATTAGAGATCTAGGTTCTTCTATTCACAATGTGTAACTACCTACTGGGCTATGAGGTTTGGCTCAATAAGGGTTTTGAATGGCCAGGAATTAACACCAGTTAATTAACACACCTCTTTTACGGTATTATTTAGATTTAACATTAACAAAAGCTCTGACTACCCTGACAATTAGATTTACAATAGACATCCTGCATCAACACTAACACACACATAAATTGACAGCCAACAGCCTTAAATAATCGCAGCTGTACTTTACCTGAGCCAGTACATAATAAAAAAATGGAAAATCTCCAGAAAAGCCACTACCCCAAAATCATACCCAGGAACATACCCTCATCCCATCCCCAAAAACCCATCTAACAATGATCATAACATTCAGGCTATGCTGGACCAGAGTGGGAGGAAATTCCAGCCACCTGAGGCCCTCACAGAGAATGCCCTGCTGGCAGGCCCTCCCCCCCTTATTAATGAGGAGATCTAGCTCAAGCACCTCTGCTGACCACAGCTGGGGGAGTGAGTCATGGGGAGAGAGCTACTCTCTCAGGTAGGCAGGTCCCAGGCCATTTAGGGCTTTGTAGGTCATGACTAAGGCAGCGAGTCTGTCATGAAAGTCAGGGATTCCGTAACTTTCCACGACCTCTGACTTCTGCAGCATCCGGTGGTGGCCATGGGGTTGCCCAAGCTGGGCAGCCCCTGGGCCAGCAGCAGCAGTTTGGGTGTGTGGGAGGGGGCTCAGGTTTAGAGGCAGGAGGTTGGGGTGCAGTGCTTACCTCAGGGTGGGGGGCTCCGTGGCTCCCATTGGCATGGCTGCACAGCTCCTGGGCAGAAGGGTCAGGGGGCTCTGCATGCTGCCTGCGCCTACCAGCCCCGCCCCAGCAGCTCCCATTGGCTGCAGTTCCTAGCCAATGGGAGCTGCACAGCTGGTGTTTGGGGCGGGAGCAGAGTGCATATCTCCCGGTCCCTCTGCCGCCTACGAGCTGCAGGGACATGCTGAGCCAGGTAGGGAGCCTCTCAGCCACGCCAACCCTACCCCCACAGCCACAGTGGGAGGTCCCGGGCCATGCGCCGCCCATCCCTCCCCCAACACCAGCAGGGGTCCTGGCCCACCTCCTCCAGCACCCCCGGGGTGCCCCCCCAAAAATTTAAGTTAGGGATATATAATAAAAGTCATGGATAGGTCAGGGGGCGTGAATTTTTGTTTACTGCCTGTGACTTGTCTGTGACTTTTACTAAAAATACTCATGACTAAAATGTAGCCTTAGTCATGACCAACAGCAACACTCACAGAGTACCAGCCCTGGCAGCCACTTCCAGAAAGCTTCCTCCCTCACTAAGTGAGCAGCTACATTCTACACCAGCTTCAGTCTCCATGTGGCTGTGAGGTGCCACCCCACAAAGAGTACACTGCAACGGTCTCATCTTGAGATGACAAAAGCATTGACAACATTGGTAAGGTTGGTATCTGAAAGAAGAGGTCGCCAGCTCCTGGCCAGCTGCTGTAATATGATCATCCAACATCAACTTTGGGTATAAAATTGCCCCCATTTGCAAACTCTGGTGGTGACCATTGACAGACGCAGCACCCCCTCAACCAGAGGGACAGATATTCACTCCATCTCCTCCAGTTCCTTCCCCAATCCACCCTCCCTTTAGTGTTGTGTGTGGAGAGTTTCAGCCAGATCGCTCTCATCTGTGCCCCATTCTCAACTAGACAATGGTGAAGGTACTGAACTGCACTGTTGTCAGAGTAGGGAAGAGCAAGAATCATACAGGTGGGTCTCAGCATCCTGAAAACCCCACGCTGCCTTCCTAACCCACATGGCACACTGCAGCACTCCACCCTTAAGAGCCTTTCCAGAAGAGGAACAATTGCCTATAATTACCCACTCCAATTTCTGAGATAAAAGAATGAAGCTACTGAATGGCAGTCTTACGCCCGCCAAAGCCAGGTCTATATCCAGAATGATGTCAAGCAGACCAAATGTATCTAGACATTTGAGCTGTCTCAACACAAACTTTTGCACAATCGTAGAATCATAGGCTCGGAAGGGACTTCAAGAGGTCTTTTATTCCAGTCCCTGCATTCAAGGTATTATCTACACCATTCCTGACAGGTGTTTGTCTAACCTGCTCCTAAAAATCTCCAATTACAGAGATTCCACAAGTTCCTTAGGCAATTTATTCCAGTGCTTAACCGCCCTGACAGTTGGGAAATTTTTCCTAATGTCCAACCTAAACGACCCTTGTTGAAATGTAATCCCATTGCTTCCTGTCCTGTCATAAGAGGTTAAAGAGAACAAAATTTCTACCTTCTCCTTATAACAACCTTTTATGTACTTGCTAACTGTTATGTCCCCCGTCAGTCTTCTCTTCTCCAGACTAAACAAACCCAATTTTTTTCAATCTTCCCTCATGGGTCATTTCCACCCTTTAATTATTTGTGTTACTCTTCTCTGGACTTTCTCCAATTCGTCCACATCTTTCCTGATATGTGGTGCCAAGAACTGGGATACAATTGCTCAAAAGGAGAATACCTGATAAGGCGCCAGTTTGTCAGCTGCTGACCATGGTACTCAAAGTCCCCAACAGGACCCCTTCCCTTATGCCAAAGGCTGTTGAAGGCGGCAGCAGCAGCAGAAATTAATGGTGGTAGACAGACACCTTCCATCTGTGCCATGACCAGAGGCTCATTTCTGGGAGGCATGTTGAAATGCCAGAGTGCACACTGAATGCAGACTGAACATTCAGAAGCATGCTCTACTGCTGGATAACTCAGCCAAATCTGAACAGATTTCATGGGGAGTAGCAAAAGGCACTCTCCTGATCCTGGAACTATCCTTTTGACAAATTTCTAAGTCCTGCTGCAAACCATAAAGGTGCTGGAGTTCTCGTTAAAAAAATATATTTTTAAATAAAGGGAAGGATAATCAACTTGAATACATGGGTCACCACTAGAACTAGGCCAAAAAAAATTGGGGGGGGGGGGGAAGACTAGTAAATTTGCAAAATATATATTTTTCAGGTCAACAAAACTATTTGAGAATTTGGAATGGGGAAGGGGGAGAATCAAGTCAAATCATTTCAGACATTTCAAAAGGTTTCATTTCAACTTTTCAGTTAGAAGCCAAAATACACCGACAGTCAAGCTGAAACCAAACAAAAACAAAGTTGTTTTGGATCAAACAAAATGTTCATTTGACCCAAAACAACTCTGTTTTGTTTCAGTGAGAAATACTGAAAATATTCAGCTTTTGTTCAAACCAAACTAATTTGTTTTCCAATTTTTCAGTTCAGCTCTAGAAACAATTATTCACTCAGCTCCAGTCACTACTGATTCCCCTATAACACATCTTATAATGTTTATTGTATCTACAAAGGAAGAGCTTGTTTCACTATAGTACCAGTTTTGAGAAAAGGGAATTCTATGTCCTGTACAGAGAGAGAGAAACTTCCAGGTACAAATTCATTGTACCTGAGACGAAGAGAACTTTTTCTCTACTGTTTGAGAGTTTGTTAATGAGTCAGCTAAAATTTCAGTGACTTGAGTGACTTGTCTGCAATCAAATGCAGACAGAAATGCTAGCATTTACCTTATCTTTTATCTTAAGCAGTCTTACATTTTTAAAACTACTAACTTGTTTTAACACAAAAAAAGGAACACAGTCTTGTCCTCCTGGCACTGAGATGCAAAGAAGTTAAGGACCAGATTTTCAAAAGAGCTCAGCTCCCAGTAACTTCTATTGTAAGTGAGAACTGTTGTGTATTATGAAAATCTGGCTCCAGTAGCATGTTAATTTATGGAAGTCTGGCAACAATGTGAATCACCCAGTCATTAAAAAAGTGTTTTCAAATCCTTAGATTCTTTACAAACACCCTCCCCCCCCCCACCCTTTCTCTCAGTGAAGAAAAAAGTGGGGGGGGGGAAGTGTCTCCCAGACCTCAATCACTGAGGGCACATTTACACTATAAAATTTAATTGACTTAAGTTACATCAACATACAAAACCGACTTAACTGCAGCGACTGTGCATTCACACCAGTGCCAACTGTTGGAGCCGCCCAGCAGGGCTCCAGCTGTCGGAGACACCTGGGGCTGACAGCTGAAACAGTCAATACAATGTTTACACTGACACTGTATCAATTTAACTACACTGAGGCCAGGTCTACACTGCGACTTTAAATCGGTTTAATGGCCGATATACCGATTTAACGCTGTATCCGTTCACACGACGTCGTCATTAATATCGAGTTAAATGGCTCCTTAAATCTATTTCGGAACTCCTCCCAAACGAGAGGAGTAGCGCTAAATTCGATAGTGATAACTCGGATTAGGGTTCATGTGGACGGAAATCGACGTTATTGGCCTCCGGGCGGCATCCCAGAGTGCAGCACTGACCGCTCTGGACAGCAATCTGAACTCGGATGCAGCGGGCAGGTAAACAGGAAAAGCCCCGCGAACTTTTGAATTACATTTCCTGCTTGCCCAGCGTGGAGCTCTGATCAGCACGGCTGGCGATGCAGTTTGAAATCGAAAAAGAGCTCCAGCATAGACCGTACGGGAGATACTAGGTCTGATCGCTGTATGGGGAGACAAATCTGTTGTATCCAGCTCCGTTACAGAACACGAAATGCCAAAGCGTTTGAATAAAAAACTCCAGGATACACAGCGCTGCGTGACAAGCGTAACGGGAAGCCAGAGACTCAAATGGACGCTCATGAAGGGAGGGAGGGGGTACTGAGGACTCCAGCTATCCCACAGTCCACAGCAGTCTCTGAAAATTATTTGCATTCTTGGCTGAGCTCCCAATGTCTGTAGGTTCAAACACAGTGTCTGGCGTGGTTCAGGGAACAGCTCCTCAGTTTATTTCCCCCCACCACCACGTGAAAAAAAAAAGGGAAAGATTGCTGTGCTATGGCGTTTGCTCAATGCACTCCGCGAAAAAGGCGCCAAAGGGTTGTCTGCTGCCTTCACAAAGGGAGGGGTGAGGCTGTACCCAGCACCACCCGGGGCAGTGTTTTCTGCCCCATCAGGCACTGTGCTCTCAACACGGAAGTGGGAACTATGGGATAGCTGAGGAACAGCTACCCACAGTGCACCGCTCCTGAAATCGATGGTAGCTTTGGACCATGGACGCAAACAATCGATTTCGGGATCCCACTGTGGACGCGCTAAACCGATTTTATTAGATCTGTTTTGTAATATCGGTTTAAGCTAATTCGAAATAATCGTGCAGTGTAGACGTACCCTAACCTAAGCACTATGCCTCTCGTGGAGGTGGGAGTCGATGTAGCGGGCAACTTACATCAGCAGAAGCAACATTGTGGTGTAAAGGCTTACAGGGTTAGGTCAGTGTTAGCTGCCCTATATTGACTTAACTATGTTGCTTAGGGCTGTGAAAAATTTTATACCCTGTGTGACACAGAGAGGTTGACCTAACCCCAACTGTAGACATAGCTTGGCTGACACAAAAATGATCAGAATCACAGTATTATCTGACTACAGAGTCTCCTGATAGCAGCTCAGCACAGTTAGGCTTTCATTCTACAGTGGGTTTAAAATGGAGAACAAATCTCCATTTTTCTCTAAAATTAGGTGGCCAATGACTGGAAATGATATAGACGGTTAGAAAATACAAAGCAATTAAAAAACTACCCAGTTGTTCTGTTTTTCTTCATAAATCCCAGTAGGAAGACTTTGAAATTAGTCTCTGGCTGAAATGTGTCCTTGATAGTCTGACATTTCAATGTTGATTAGTATCTTTTTAAAACTATTATGTATCTACGCAAAATATGGTAGACAGGTACATTCGAGAAGAACTGATACAACATACAGTTTCTTTTTTTGTATTTTGGGTCAATTTTACACATTTTTCACTATAGCTGAAAAAGTTTACTTGCCAACAGCTGCCAAGGGAGAAAGTTTATATGCTACAAGCATAAACAATATACCAGTGCACACACAATGTCTTCTCCGTCAGGAGATTCATTTATCTTACAGCCGAAAAGGGTCTGATATGCGGATGCTTATTGATAAAATCTTCTGTCAGTCCCTGCACAGGTGCACTCCCAATTATCTAACTCCCCTCTCACTTAAGAATAAAAATCTCCCTGAGAACATTAATACACAAAAAACTTTGAAGCAGTTAAGGTAGCTATACACAACAGATATGACAAAAACCCACAAAAGTAAGGAAATTAAAAAAAGTTAAAACCACACTTTCATCTAGTTGCACCACAACTGAATTACACAGAAGACCACACACTCCACTTACCTTTGCCCCTTGGAGTGCCAGCCATCTCTCACCCCCATCCCAACACACTGCTGTACCAAACATCCACAAATTATACTATGGAGAGGGGTTAGGTTGGTAAAAAGGTGTGTGGAGGGCTGGTTAAGAGGATCGGATGCAGTGTGCAGCTTGTGGTATAGAGTAAAGGGACATGCTTGTGGGTGGCAGAGGAGGAGTTACTTACATTTACAGTGATTGGAGTTCAAGATGTTTTGTACCTACATGTGAGGATGTGCACACATGCACTATACAGCCACTCAAGGAGGATGGGTAGCGGACCACCCACACAGACAAAACACCTTGAAGAAGTCCGGTTACTGTATGTAATCGCTCCTCCTCCTCCAAATAATTGTCTTGTGGGTGCTCCACATGAACAGCTTCCTGAGCAGTATCTTAATGTGGAGGAGGGTGCTGAGAGGGCAAACCCTATGCAGGGTGTAGAACAGCTTCACCAAAGGTTGCATCTTCCATGGAGGCATGGAGTAAGGCAAAGCTGTGAAAATATGTGAATGGAGGAGTAGGTGATGGCCTTGCAAATGTCCTTGATGGGTACCTTCCTAAGGAAGTAATAAGACGACTGAGCCCTCATGGAGTGAGCAGTGACTTTATGAAGGGATGCATCCCAGAGGACTCAGCATACCAAAATGCACACCTCATCTTCTTAGCAAAAGCAACAAAGAGACTGAGGGTACCCTGAAGGGCTCAGTTAGTTGAAAATAGAAAGCCAGAACTCATTGTATATGCAGTGTTTTTAGACTGAACTCTGCTCTGGGTGAGCGGGACATGGGATAGAATACTGGCAGTTGAATGTCCTGATTGATGACACTTTGGGAAAGAAACGAAGGTGGGAGCAAAGTTTAACCTTGTCCAGATAAAGCACAGTACACAGTAGGTCAGTCCTGAGGGCTCCTAGTTCTCCTACCCTTCTAGCTGAGGTGACTGCCATAAAGGAACAAAGTCTTGAAGGACAGATGGAGTAGTGATGCCATGGACTGAATGGTAGGCCCTTTTAATGCATTAAGCACTAAATTGAGATCCTAGATTGCAGTAGGGTCTGCGCTGGAGGGAACAGATAAAGGAGCGGGAAGAGATAGCTTAGTGGTTTGAGCATTGGCCTGCTAAACCCAGAGTTGTGAGTTCAATCCTTGAGGGGGCCAGTTAGGGATCTGCAACAAAAATCTGTCTGGAGATTGGTCCTGCTTTGAGCAGGGGGTTGGACTAGATGACTTCTTTTTGAGGTCCCTTTCAATCTTGATATTCTATTATTCTTCTATGAATCTTGCTGTTGTAGGATGCATGAAGATCAAGAAACCCTCAACTGGTGAGTGGAATGATGTGATGGTGGCTGAATCAACCCTAACAGAGTTCAGGAGCGGTCCCACCAATTTCACTATTACTAGATAGTTGAGGATTAGCACTGGGTAGAATCAGCCGGACATGCAGGGTGCTGGCTGCACCAGATCTGGAAGCGCTTCCACTACTGTAGGTATGTTCTTCATGTGGTAGGTTTCCTGCTATTTAACAGAAGCAACTGAGCTTTGGAACCTTTCTGTTCTAGGCCTGAGAACAAACAACGAGCCAGGCCCTGAGGTATAGGGATGATAGGTTGGAGAGGGTTTTGGAACCTGATTCTTGAATCAGGAGGTCTGTTATTAGACAAGGAGAGACAGATGTGTCACCTGCTGAGTCTGCGCTGGCAACAGCATCTATTTGGGCCATCCTGGGGCTAGAAAACAACTTCTTCTTGTTTCAGTTTGAGCAGGGCTTTATGGATCAGTGGCATTGGAGGGAAGGTCTGTAAGAGACTGTGGGGCAAAGGGCAAAGAGGGAGTTGTGATTATGTTTCCCCCCCTCCTCCCCAGAAGAAAAAGCATTGTGAATTGGAAGGTGTGGCAAAGAGGCCTCCCTATGGGAGATCCCCCAATAAGACAAATCTCTCAAAAGATCATATCACTCAGCTCCCATTTGTGGTGTAAAATTCTGCTCAGTGAATCTGTGATGGTGTTCGGCAATCCTGGCAGACAGACCGCCGAGACAGCTATTCGTTGGACTATGAGCCAGTTCCACAGCCCTCTGACCCTTCACAAAAGGAGCAGAAACGTGCACCTTCTCAGTGGTTTGTATAGCACGTGGCTGATTGGTTGTCCAGCATCACGCAGACTGACTGCCCCCAGACGAGAGAGAGGAAGCAAAGGACCACTCCAAGTTTGAGAACTCTAGAACAGGCCATCTGCTTTGGATCAGAATTATTTTTTGTTAGGTGAACACCTCAGCCTCAAATGGAAGCATCCATCGTGATGATGTGCGTGGAAGGTGGATGTAAGAAGGTGGTTCCCATGCAGAGTTTTTGAAGGTCCTTTCTCCAACTGAGGGAGTTGAGTACAATTTGTGGGGCCGACACCTGCCTGGGCAGCTTGTGGCGGTTGAGAGTGTAGGCTACTTTAAGTCAGGTTTGAAGATACTAGGAGGGCAGCCTTGCATGGGGGGTTAAAAAAGCGCAGACATCTATGTGCCCTAGAAATTGAAAACAAACCCACACCAAACTTCGTGGGTTCTGCCATAATGTGGAGAGCAGGTCAGACTTTGTGGCAACCTGTCCACAAGTTGGTACGCTTTGGCTGCCACAGATTCTAGAGTGGCCTTGATAAAGACTATGCACACACAGGCAACAGGGACAATTTCTCTACTTTGAGATGAAGGTCTGGAGCAGTGGTTCTTAACCTTTATTGCAGCCTGCACCTCTTCGGTTCTCAAAATATGTTCTCGCATCCCTTATCAAAAATCAAAATATGTTCTCGCACCCCTTAAAACCTAAACAATGTTCTTGCACCCCTTAAACCTAGATATATTTTTTTGTTTGTATATTACAGTAATCGTTCAATTTATATTAATAAATACATAGGTTTGATTAAACAAAGTAGTACTTATGTGCCTGTGCTTAATTTGTGATTTCAATGATTTTCCTTCTAAAAAAACCGGCATGTCTCACACCCCTAGAGGGTGTGTGCACCCCAGGTTAAGAACCACTGGTCTAGAGACTGGAACAGAGCTATGGCCCTTGTGATGGCAGACCGGGCTTTGAGAAAAGAACACCCCCTGAGGAGCCAGACATCCAGACAGGGAAAATGGTATTCCAAACTACTGAAGGTGGACCATGATGAGGGAGAGAACATTTATAAAGACCCTGGGGGCAGTCGCTAGGCTGAAAGGCAGGACACAGTACAGGTAATGATCGGTATCCGTTACAAACCTGAGGAAGCACCAGTGTTCTGGGTGTATGACTACATGAAAGCAGGCATCCTGGAGGCTGAGGATGATGAACACTCCAAGATTTAACAGAAAAAATGGTTACTCACCTTCTCGCAATTGTTGCTCTTTGAGATGTGTTAGCGCTGGTGACGAATGGTGCTGCGCTGACCAGATTAAAAATCTCTTCCACTTGGCAAGACAGGTGGCTGTAGTAGAGGGTTTCCTGCTGCCAAGGGGGTCCTGTCTAGCCTGGTCTGAACAAGAAAGTTCCACCAGGTTCAACAATGGAGCTTCCATGCCGTGAGGTGAAGTGACATAAGGTTCAGATATTGAAGAAGACCATGATCTTGCATCAGAAGGTCCGGGAAGAGTGGCAGGGCGACTGGAGCTTCCACGGACATGTCTAGGAGAGATGTGTACCAGTGCTGGTGGGGCCAGGCTGGAGCTATCAATTTGACTGAGCTCGTTTCCTTCGGATCTTGAGGAGCATCTTGTCAACAGGCGGTGTGGGCATAAAGGAGACGGCCTCCCAATGGAAGGAGGAACATGTTTGTTCTGCAGCATGTGCTGTGATTCTGGAAGAACTGCTGCCACTTCCTGTTTTGTCACGCCGCAAATAGGTCTATCTGGGGAAAGCCCCACCTCTGGAAGATTGAAAATAAGACATCCAAGCGAAGGGACCACTTGTAGACTTGAGATAACCTGCTGAGGTGGTGCGCCAGCTCATTTTGTATCCCTGGGAGATATGATGCATGCAGGTGTATTGAATGTTGGCAGAGGAGTAGGCACCCCTGTTTGTTGATATAGAACATTGCTATTTTATTGTCCATCATAACAGATACACAATCACCCATTAAGTGTGCAGGGAAGGTCTGGCATGCTAGGTGCACCACTCTCGGCGCTCTGACACTGATGTGGAGACCCAGCCCAAGCCTGATGGATCTGTCACTAGTCAGAGAGACGGCTGAGGGCTGGTGAAGAGGACCCCTGAACATACCTCTTGAGGGTTGAGCTATCACAGGAGAGAGTCAAGGACTGTCCAAGCTTTCTCGGGTTGGTCGATACACTGACGTGAGCCATGCCTGAATAGGTCGAAGCCTGAGTCTGGCATATTGCACCATGTAGGTACAGGGAGCCATATGTCCCAGAAGGTTCAGGCAGTTTCCTGTTGTGGTGGTGTGAAACTGTCTGAGGCCTCAAATGATGTCAGCCAGGGCCTGAAAACTCGCTTCTAGCAGCTATGCCCTGGCTTGGGTTGAGTCCAGTACTGCCCCTATAAACTCTATCCTCTGTACGGGGGACAGAGTTAATTTTGCTTCATTTAGAAGGAGAACCAGGTTGTTGAAGGTGGCTCTGATAAATCTGTCCTGAGCTTCCACTTAGGTCCTAGAGAGGCCCCTGATCAGCCGGTTGGCGAGGTACAGAAAAAAAATGGTTACTCACCTTTTTGTAACTGTTGTTCTTCAAGATGTGTTGTTCATGTCCATTCCAAGCAGATGTGTGCGCGCCGTGAGCATGCCCGCTGAAGATTTTCCCCTAGTAGCACCATAGGGTTGGCCTGTGCACCCCCTGAAGTGGCACCTCCATGGCACCCTATATAGGGGCCTGCCGACCCTCCACTCCCTCAGTTCCTTCTTGCCAGCACTCCGACAGAGTGGCAGGAGGGTGGGTATTGGAATGGACATGAACAGCACATCTTGAAGAACAACAGTTACAAAAAGATGAGTAACCGTTTTTTCTTCGAGTGATTGTTCATGTCCATTCCAAGCAGGCGACTCACAAGCCTGAGTTTAGGGGTGGGGTCAGGATTCACGGCGGATTGGAGCACTGCACGGCCAAACGCTGCATCGTGTCTGGTCTGGTGCATGATGGCATAGTGCGACGTGAATGTATGGATTGAAGACCATGTAGCAGCTTTCCATATTTCATGTGTCGGGACCTAAGCCAGGAATGCCGCGGAGGAAGCCTGTGCCGTTGTGGAGTGGGCTGAGAGGCCTGATCTTAGCATTCACGGATGCAGGCTGTGATCCATGAAGAGATACACTGTAATGAGACGGGGGGCCCCTTCATCCCGTTGGCCACAGCAACAAAGAGTTGGATTGATTTCCTGAACAATTTGGTTCTTTCAGTATAGAATGCCAGGGCCCTGTGAATGTCTAGGGAATGCAGCCTGCACTCCGTGCTGGAGGAGTGTGGCTTAGGATAGAACACAGGGAGAAAAATGTCCTGACCCATGTGGAATTGGGAGACCACCTTAGGAAGGAATGCCGGGTGTGGCCTAAGCTGGACTTTGTCTTAGTGAAAAACAGTGCATGGAGCTCGGATGTCATGGCTCTGAGCCCCGATACCCTCCTGGCCAAGGTGATAGCCACGAGGAATGCGACCTTATAGGAGAGATACAGTAATGAGCACGTAGCCAGGGGCTCAAAGGTGATCCCCGTGAGGGCAGACAGGACCAAATTAAGGTCCCAGGCTGGGACAGGTTGTCAAGTATGCGGGAAAAGCCTATCCCGGCCCTTGAGGAAGCGACCAACTAGTCGGTTTGCAAAGACTGAACCATCGTCAGCTCCTGGGTGGAACGTGGAGATGGCCGCCAAGTGGACCCGAAACGAAGAGAGGGAAAGACCCTGCTGTTTCAGATGAAGTAGGTAGTCAAGGATGAGTGGGATTTGGGCGAGCAATTGAGCCTGCCCTGCTGTTCTGCCCAGATGGAAAACTGTTTTCTTTTGGCCATGTATGTGGCCCTGGTGGAGGGTTTCCTGCTACCAAGGAGGACTTGTCTAATCTGCTGTGAGCTTTGCATTTCTACCGGGTGTAGCCATGAAGCATCCAGGCCGTGAGGTGGAGTGACTCCAGGTTCGGGTGCTGGAGGCGGCCTCGATCCTGTGTGATCAGGTCCAGGAGCAAGGGCAATGTTAGGGGTGCCTGTACGGACACCTGCAGTAGCGACGTGAACCAAAGCTGGCGCGGCCACACCGGCGCTATCAGTATGATTCAAGCGTGATCCCTGCAAATATTGAGGAGTACCGTGTGGACCATGAGAATCGGAGGGAAGGCATAAAACAGGACACCTTCCCACAAGAGGAGAAAGGCATCCATGAGACCCTGGACTGCACCCCATGAGGGAGCAGAACCTCTGACACTTCCTGTTGTCCCGCGAGGCAAACAGGTCTATCTGGGGATAGCCCCAGAGACGGAAGATTGAATGTGCCACGTCCTGGCGAAGGGACCATTCGTGACCATGGAACGAGCGGCTGAGGGTGTCTGCTAGGCCATTCTGCATCCCTGGGAGATAGGATGCCATTAGGTGAATTGCATTCTGTACGCAAAAGTCCCACAACGCAAGGGCTTCCCGGCACAGGGGAGAGGAGCGTGCACCCCGTTTGTTGATATAGAACATCACCAAGGTATTGTTCTTGAGGACTGCAACACACCTGCCCACCAAGTGAGATTTGAAGGTCAGGCGGGCAAGACACACCGCCCATAGCTCCCTGACGTTGATGTGCAAGGAGAAGTCCTCTGGGGACCAAACGCCTTGGTTCCTGAGATTCCCCAGAGGTGCCCCCACCCCAATCGGATGCATCTGTTACCGAGAATAGAGATGGCTGGCAAAAGGTACTCCCGCACAGACCTGTGGGTCGAGCCACCACTGGAGGGAATCTAGCACCGTTAGGCGAAAGTCACCAGAGAGTCCAGCGCGTCTCTGGCTGGTCAGTACACAGTCACTAACCAGGACTGAAGAGGGCCCAGCCTGAGCCTGGCATGGCTCACTACATAGGTGCAAGCAGCCATATGCCCCAGCAACTTGAGGCAATTCTTTGCTGTGGTGGTCGGGAAACGCCAGAGACCAAGAACGATGTCGGACACGGACCGAAACCTGGACTCCGGCAGGTACGCTCTGGCTTGCAGTGAGTCCAGAACTGCCCCTATGAACTCTATCCACTGGACAGGAGACAGGGTAGACTTGGCCTCGTTCAGCAGGGGGCTGAGCTCGAAGAAGGTCTGTCTGATAAAGACCACCTGTGCCTGGGAGCGGCCCTTGATGAGCCAATCTTCCAGGTGGGGAAACACCTGAATTCTGTGCTTGTGCAGGAAGGCTGCTGTGACTGCCATGCACCTTGTGAAGACCCTCTGGGCCGTTGACAGGCTGAAAGGCAGGACTGCAAACTGGAGATGGGTGTTGCTCACTATAAATCTGAGGCAACGTCTGTGTTGAGGGATTATTGCGATATGAAAAATATGCATCCTTCAAGTCAAGGGTGGTGTACTAGTCTCCTGGATTCATGGAGGGCATGATGGAGGACAGGTAGACCATATGGAATTTGAGCTTCTTCACAAACTTGTTAAGACACCGCAAGTCCAGAATAGGTCTGAGGCCCCCTTTCGCCTTTGGTATTAGGAAATACCAGGAGTAGAACCCCCTGCCCCTGAGGAACTTCCTCCACTGCCCCTACAACGAGGAGGGACTGCACTTCCTGAATTAGAAGTTGCCCGTGAGAGGGGTCCCTGAAGAGGGACGGGGAAAGGGGCTGGTGGGGTGGGAGGGAAGAGAATTGGATAGAATATCCCCCGTCTATCGGGCAGAGCACCCAACTGTCTGATGTGACGCAGGACCAGACACACTAGAAGGGGACAGACATGATGAAAAGGTAGGATTCAAAGTCCTGACTGGCAGGTCATCCTCAACCACACTATCAAACTTGGGGTCTAGGCCCTGATGGAGGCTGTGGCTGGCCAGACGACTGTCCAGAGGGCTGTTGTTGCCTCCTCCTACCACTTCTGCTCTGCCTACACAAGGGCTCCAGGCGGTTCTGGGGCTGGCACGGCTGCAGGGCCGGCTGCGGCCTGAACTGCCTGTGCTGGGTGGCTGGAGTGTGCAGGCCCAGCGACCATAAGATAGTCCTTGAGTCCTCTAGGCTATGGAGCCTCTTGTTCGTTTTCTCAGAAAACAGCATGGGCCCCTCAAAGGGAAGGTCCTGGATGGTCTGCTGGACCTCATGTGGAAGGCCCGAGACCTAATGCCAGGACCTCCGCCATATCACCAGCCCAGTGGCCAGTGTGTGGGAGGCTGCATCCACTGCATCTAGGGCCGCTTGGAAAGATGCATGCAAAATCAGCTTCCCCTCCTCCACCAGAACGGAGAATTCCGTTCGCGATTCCTGGTAAAGGAGTTCAGCGAACTTGGACAAGGCCAAGCACGTGTTATGGCCATATCGGCTCACTATAGCCTGTTGGCTGGCTATGCGTAGTTGCAGAGCTCCTGGTGAGTACACTTTTCTACCAAAGAGGTCCAACTTCTTGGTTTCCCTGTTTCTTTGGTGTAGACCCTTGAAACCCCTGACACTCCCTTTAGTTGGTCGCATTCACAACCAGGGAGTCCGAGGGAGGGGGAACGTATAGGTGCTCATAGCCCTTGGAGGGTACAAAGTAGCGCCTCTCTGTTCTTTTGGCCATGGGGGCCAAAGAAGCTGGTGTCTGCCAAAGGGTGCGGAACGTGTCAGGTATAATTTTGATGAACAGACGGGCCCGAGGGAGCAAGGATGTCCACTACCGGATCTATATCCACCTTAACCTCTTCCGCCTGGATCACCAGGCTCTCCAAGGCACATTTAAGTAGCTGCTGGAACACCTGGTTGTCCTCTAGAGCCAGTGCCGCTTAAGTTCTCACGATTGCCTCATCCAGCAAGGAAGAGAAGGAGATCACTTGCAGGGGACCTTCCTCGCTACTCTCAGCCTCTGCACGGTCCTGCGGCACATGGTACTCTAGTTGTGTGGCCATTGCAGGTGTAGGATGTGGCACCGCGACCAGCACCAAGGTCGACGCTGAACAACAAGGTGTGCTGGGTGGTGCCTGCGGCGTCGAAAACATGGCCCCCGTCGGAGCCTGTGTCTGACTAGGCGGTGCTGGATTCTGTTGTGGCACACTTCTATCGGACAGCGGTGCCAGTGGTGGAGGCATTTGCGCCGGAGCCCCCGACATCGAGGAGATCGACGCAGACCTGGAGCACGGACCGTGCACCGTCCCAGGGTCTGATGGTAAGCCCAGTGAGCCCAGAAGGGCCACTGGGAAGGCGGTTGCCACTGCCGCTGGCACGGCGCTGGGTAAGCTTGCCTGTGAAGCTGACCTCCTGCTCCTTGATCTACTGGAGCGGTAGAATTCTGCCTCCTACTCTGAGGTTTCCAGATATGAAGACTGAGGAGGGGCAGTACCCACTGTCGCCGGCGAGCGGTGCCGCAAGGCTGGGGAATGCTCTCTTTGCAGCATTACCGCTGGAGCGGGGCGAGGACTGTGGCATTATCATGGCCAGCTTGCCCCTTGATTGGATCAGGGGTTGGGCCATCCCTAGCAGCTCTTCCCTCCAGCGCAGGGAGGCCGCCTCGAACGCCTCCAGCATCGATAGGAGGTGCGCATCCTCGTTGAGGTCCGGGGTCCTAGATCGGTCCGGACTTGACCACACCCCCACGGGGGCAGGAGTCAATGGGACCTTGGGAGGATGTGGCTGTGGCACGTCTTGTCCCACCACACTTGTGGACGCTACCAGCGTGATCGGCCCCTCACCGGCCTCTTTTTTGCAGGCACTGGCGATGGTGATTGGTGCCGCATGGAGGCCAATTTTTTATGTCCTGGTTCTCTCCGGTGCCGGGACTTAAGAGTTCTTAGACCAGGCCTCCTCTCTTGCTAATGGTGACAGAGCACTGCACACCAAGGATGAGGTGCTGGGTGCCAGGTCGGCAGGCTCAGGGTCTGAGTGTGGCCATAAGGCCACCTCCATCAGGAGCACTTTAAGTCTCTACTCTCTGTTCTTAAGAATCCTGGGATGAAACCCCTTGAAGATACTGCACTGGTCTCCTTGGTGGCTCTCCCCGAGGCACCTCAAGCAGGAAGAGTGTGGGTCACTCTTGGGTATAAATTTCCTGCCATCTACACTCTTTATAATTATATCAGAGAAATCATATCAGACAAATATTAGGGAGAGAGAGGAATTATTAAAGCTTAGTAGCAATGTGGACACAAGAACAAATGGATATAAACTGGACACTAGGAAGTTTAGACTTGAAATTAGAAGAATGTTTCTAACCATTAGAAGAGTGAAGTTCTGGAACAGCCTTTCAAGGGGAGTAGTGGGGGCAAAAGACATATCTGGCTTTAAGACTAAGCTTGATAAGTTTATAGAGGGGATGGTATGATGGGATAGCCTAATTTTGGCTATTAATTTGGCAATTGATCTTTGATTATCAGCAGGTAAGCATGCCCAGTGGTCTGTGATGGGATGTTAGATGGGGTGGGATCTGAGTTACTACAGAGAATTCTTTCCTGGGTGCGTGGCTGGTGAGTTTGCGACATGCTAGGGTTTTACTGTCACCATATTTGGGGTTCGGGGATAGGTATTTTCCTCCAGGGCAGAATTGCAGTGCCCTGGGCGGTTTTTCGCCTTCCTTCTGCAGCATTGGGGCTATGGGTCTTGCTTTTGAGGATATACTCTGCATGCTTGCGGTCTTCAACCCCAATGTTGCAGGGCCTTCACTAACTCAGACATAGGTTAGGGCAGTGGTCGGCAACCTAGTCACGTGTGCCAAGACGGGCATGCGAGCCCATTTTTTTGGCATGCTGGAGCCTGCGGGACTCCAGCATCGCCCCTACAATCCTGCCAGCCGGCGTGCCTCCTCTGGCCCTCACTTCCCCCGCGGGGCGGGAGCAGAGCCTAGTTGTGCACCCGGCGGTGGGCAAATGTCCCCCTCTCCGGCACGCAAGTCGAGGGTCGCGCTCCAGGCCAGAACGCGGGGGCTGGCACAGCAGCTGCCGGCCCCTCCCCACCTTATCCCTCCCTGGAGCCCGGCCCCCGCGGTCAGCGCATCTGGGGTCGGGGCTGCGTGCTCCACAGCAGGCAACGTTGGCTCCGCGGGGAGGCAGACCGCTCACCCATCCAGAAGGGCAGGGCTATGTGCTCCGCGGAAGCAGCGTATTAGCTCTGTGTGGGAGCCCATGGTAAGGGGCCCAGGGCTGGGGGGGGTTGCGATTACGGGGTGGGGCAGGGGGGGTGATGGGGGGTGGGATCCCGGGGGGTAATTAGGGGCAGGGGGGTTGGATGGGCATGGTAGTCCTAGGGTTTGATGGGGCAGGGGGTGACAGGGGTCACGCCGTCAGGGGCAGTCGGAGCAAGGAGGGTCCTGGGGGGAAGTTAGGGTGGGGGGTCTCTGGAGTGGGTGGTCAGGGGACAAGGAGCTGGGGGGGTTGTACGAGTTGGGAGTTCTGGGGGTCCTCTCAGGAGCCAGGGGTGTGGAAAGGGGTTGGGGCAGGCAGGGAGATGGGGGGGGTTGGATGGGTCAGGAGTTCTGGGGGTCCTGTCAGGGGGCAGGGAGTGGTTGAGGGTCGGGGCAGTCAGGGGACAGGTAGGAGGTAGAGTCCAGTCTGAGGACAAGGAACAGAGAGGCTTAGATGGGGGCGGGGTCCTGGGGGCCAGTTGGGGGCAGGGGTACCAGGAGGGGGTACTCAGGGGACAAGGAGCAGCGGGGTTGAGAGTTTTCAGGGGGCAGTCACCCAGCACTCTCCCCTGAGCCCCAACCCCCACCACACCACGCCCTCTGCCCTGAGTCCCGCACCCTCCCAGGCTCCTGCCCTGAGCCCTGTACCTCCCTCATACATACCCAGCCCTCTACTTGACTCCTTTATCCCACCTGCAACCCTGGCCCTGACTCTGGCACCCCCACCCATACCCAGCACTCCCTCTGCCCTGACACCTACACCCCCTCACATACCCAGCCCCCAGCCCTGACTCCAGCCCTCTGCCCCCAGCCCTCTGGGTCCTGGCTGCCAGCCCCGCACAGCCCACTGCTGGGCTGGGGTTCTGGCTGACGGACCCTTGCCAGCTGGGGTCCCGGCCGCAGGCCCTGCTCAGCCCGCTGCCGGCCTAGGTGAACAGAACTCCAGACCAGCAGCGGGCTGAGCGGGCCACCAGCGTAAGATCAACATTTTAATTTCATTCTAAATGAAGCTTCTTAAACATTTTGAAAACCCTGTTTATTTTACAATACAACACTAGTTTAGTTATATAATATATAAACTTATAGCGAGAGACCTTCTAAAAAACGTTAAAATGTATTACCAGCACGCGAAACCTTAAATTAGAGTGAATAAATGGAGACTCAGCACATTGCTTCTGAAAGGTTGCCAACCCCTGGGTTAGGGGTTTATTACACGAGTGGATGGATGAGATTGTGTGGCCTGCACTGTGCAGGCAGTCAGACTAGATGATCATAATGGTCCCTTCTGACCTTAAAGTCTATGAGTCTATGGAAGTTTAAACTCTGGAGACCTCGGCATGCCCTAGACGGGGCAACGATTACAGTGGTGGTGGGGGAGACCCGCCCAACAGCTATTAACTATCTTACGACTAACACTAACTCTAAACTATGAGAAAAAACAAACCATATACACTTAATAGAGACATTGCTAGGCTTGCTGCGAGAGTGAGCAAAGTTCCAGCTAGCTGTCACCGGCGGTAAGAAGGAACTGAGGAGGTGGAGGGCAGGGGCAACTCCAGGCATCAGGACACCAAGTGCGTGCTTGCGGCAGCAAGCCACTGGGGGTGCTCTACCAGTCGCCGCGAGGCGGCTTGCCTGCGGAGGGTCACTGGTCCCATGGCTTCGGACCCTCCGCAGGTAAGCCCCCGAAGGCAGCCTGCCTGCCGTGCTTGGGGCGGCAAAATGCCTAGAGCCACCCCTGGTGGAGGGTCAGCGGGCCCCTATATAGGGCACCATGGAAGGGCCACTCCAGGGGCGCACAGGCTGACTCTACGGCGCTGCTAGGGGAAAATCTTCCAGCTTGCATGCACGCGGCGCACACACACATGCTTGGAATGGACATGAACAATCACTCAAAGAAGAATATCTATACCTGGTGCCTGTGCAGGAACACAGCAACGACTGCCATGCACTTAATGAAGACTCAAGGTGCTGATGACAGACCAAACGGAAGGACTGAATTGGTAGTGGGCATGTTCACCACAAACCTGAGGTACTTTCTGTGGGGTTGAGCAATTGCGATATGAAAATATGCATCCTTCAAGTCGAGAGAGGCATACCAGTCGGCTGGATCCAGCAAGTGGATGACGGAGGCCAAAGAGACCATGCCCATGAAGAATTTCTTTATGAATTTGTTGAGTTCTCGCAAGTCCAAGCCTTTCCCTGCTGCTCCAATTTCTCTTTCTGATGACTGAACCATTGAGGAGGTTGTACACAGAAGCATCGCCACTGCACTGAAGGTTTATAAAGGCCTAGGAACCTGAGGGTGGCTCTGGAGTCTTTGAGACCATTAAGCCTTGTCAGTTTTTTCTGAGAAGAGTGTCGCACCCTCAAAAAACGGATCCTGAATGGTTTTCTGTACCTCGTAGGGGAGGCCAGAAACCTAGAGCCATAAGCCCCTTCCCATAGCCACTCCTGTGGCCATAACCCCAGTGGTCGCATCTGCCCAGTCAAGTGCTGCCTGAAGGGACACCCTTGAGATGAGTCTCCCTTCCTCCACTGCCAAAAACTTGGCACAGAAGTCTGAGGGGAGCAGCTCCATGAATTTGGCCATTGCCAAGCAGGTGGTGTAGGAGTACCTAATGACGATGGCCTGATGATTAGATATTCAGAGCTGCAAGCCCCAGTGCAGTAGATCTTTCTTCCATAAAGGTCAAGCCTTTTTGCCTCCCGATTCTTCGGGGAGGATCCTTGGAAGCCGACGCTCACATTGGTTGGCAGCATCGACCACAAAAGAGACGGGTGTGGGATGAGTGTATAAATGCTTGTAACCCTTGGATGGCACAAAGTAGCATCCTTTGTTGTGCTTAGCCATAGGGGGCAACGAGGCTGGGGTCTGCCAGAGTTTTTGTGGTGTCAGAGATGGTCTTTATGAGGGGCACGGCAATACAAGCAGGTCCAGAGGGGGTGAGAATGTCCACCACTGGATCTGCATCCTCCACTACCTCCTCCGCCTGAATGCCCATGACCTGAGCAACCCTCCACAGCAATTGCTGCAGAACCCTGTTGTTCTCCAAGGCCAGGAATGTTGCCGTGCCCGCCAACACCTCATCTGGTGAGGACCAAGAGACCCCCATGAGGGGTGGCTGTTACCTTCCTTCTGCCCCCCAGGGGTCCCACAGCACCTGGGTTTCTTGAGTCGGTGCCGACCCAGATGGTGTCGCAACCCTCAGTGTAAGGGCTGCATACACAGACGCAGGCACTGCCAGTGCCGCAAGTGCCATTGGTGCCAATGTCATTCATAATTCCGGAATTAGTGTTGAAATTGCTGCCTGTGCCAGAGTCCCTACCGGTGCCGCTGGGACTTGTGGGCCCGGTGCTGGCTGCACTGGAGGCGCCAAAATAGTAGCACAAGGTGGTAATCGGCCTATACCTGAGCCTGCTGGTGCCGGCGGTGCTGGCAGGGGAACAAATGAGGACAAAGCCACAGACATTGCCCTTGAACAAGACCCCTGGCTGTGACCTTGGCTTTGATAAAAAGCCCAAGGAGTCCAAAAGGGACACTTGGGCTGGCCACTGTGCCAGGTAAGGGTGCCAGTCCTGAGTTGATGTGGACCATCTGCTCCTATTCCTCCAGGACTGATAGGAGCCTGACTCCAATGTGTCCAAAAATGATGACCATGGGGGAGTGGTATTTCTAGGCACCATGCTTTTGCGCTGAGGGCTCAGCGTGGCTGGGTGTGCTCTGGTGCTGGGGAGTGGCATGGTGGGGTCAGCAATCAGCATGCCATCGTAGAGGGCTTTCCCCTGAAGGAGTCCGGGGAGTGACCAGTGCTGGTGACTTATCCTGTCTGGGCAGAGAGGAAGGTGCCATGAGGTGAAGCAGTTCTTGGGCCACCTCAAACGCCTCTGGTGTCGAAGGGAGGTGCAGCTCACGGCTTGGCCTTGGCGAGCGAGAGGGGTCTGGACTCAACTACCCCTGTATGTGCAGGAGTCGACATGACCAATCACCAGTGGAGCAGCACTAGCATGGCCCAACTCGGGTCTAACAGCGGCAGGCTCCTCAGGCCTAGAAGGGGGAGAGAGACTCCTCTCGGTCTTCTGCGGCACTGGTGATTGCAAACGGTGCCTGCTTGCGGCATGTGAGTTGCGAGTGGACCCCCAGCACCGGTGCTCATGCTGACAGTGCCAGAATGCTCTGCACTGAGGAGGTGATGGTATACAGCGCAGGATCCGTCGAGCCGGGTTGGACTGGGGAAGGAGCGCTGCCTCCATCAACAGGACCTTCAGGTGCTGCTCTCTTTTAAAGTCGTGGGTCAAAAGGTCTTAGAAATGGCACAACAATCCTTTTGATGGCCATCTCCTAAGCACCTTAGACACAAGGTATGAGGATTGCTTCTGGGGATATACTTGCTGCAAGCTTTGAAGACCGGAGACCCCGGCATGCCCCAGTGTTGGGAGAGGGTAGGAGAGGAGTCCCCTGCAAAGGAAACTTATCTAACATTAACGAACTAATTATTAACCAACAATGGAGATTTAATGGAGAACAATATAAGAAAACTGCTAAATGTGCTTGTCAGGACAAGAGCACAGAGAAGTTCCAGCTAACTGTCACTGGCAATAAGAAGGAACTGAGGGGGTGGCGGATCAGCAGGGCTCTATATTGAGGGTCATGAAGATGCAACTCCAGGGGGGCATCCAGACTAACCCAACGGATGCTGCTAGGGAAAAATCTTCAAGCTACCATGCACATGCGTGCACACACACCTGATTGGAATTGACATGAACAAGCACTCGAAGAACAATTGTTGCTAGGGTGACAATGCTGAAGTGCTGAATATGAATAGAAGTGTTTACAGACTGAAAGTCGGTCTCCTCCCTCCTTTTTCCTTTGAGTACCTAAAGAGAAAACTGTTTCTGATGAAGTCTGGAGGAATGAGGCTGACTGCACCCAGATGCAGGAGGGATTCAACCTCCTAATTAGGAGCACCTGTGAGACAGGTCCCTGAATGGGGATGGGAGAAGCAGAACTGGATGGAGTAGCCCATTAAGATTACTACCAGTATCCTTTCGTCTGAAGTGATATGATCCCAGGAAGGAAGACAGTGACCTCCAAAGGATGGGTGAACAGATGGATGCTGCAGCTGAAGATCCATTGGGGAAGATTTATGGGGCTTTATTAATGTATCTAAATGATCACTTGGATGAGGTAGCCGTCTGAGAAGTAACAGTGGTGGAAGGGTCTTCCTTGTGTGGCCTACATCTCTTTCTGGGTGGCTCAACAGTTCTTTGGGGTACCTGCCAGTACATCAGATGAGAGAGCTGTGATATCTGAGATGTGCTGTATTTTCTCTTTGTAGAAGGTGCATAGATACCAAGAAAGCACATCATCACCCTGGAATTCTTGAGCAAGTGAAGACAGTCATCTGTAATGTCAATCGAGAGTTTAAGCCCTTCGAAGGGCATGTCCTCCACAGTATTCTCCACTTCTCTGCAGGATTGTAGCCAGGAGGCCTGGCACATGACTATGGCAGTAAACATCAAATGAGAGGCTGAGTCCACCACGTCAAGAGAAGCCTGAAGTAGGGTGGCCACATGTCGTGATTTTATAGGGACAGTCCCAATATTCAGGGCTTTGTCTTACATAGGTATCTATTACCTCTCACCTCGCCCCAATTTTTCACACTTGCTTTCTGGTCACCTGAGCCCAAAGAGAAGCTTTGGCTGTTGTCTGACCCTCTGTAATAAGAGCTTGAAACTGCTCTCTATTGAGTTTTTTGCCTCCGGACAAGAAAGAAAAAATTTACTATAATTGGTAAAGTCACATTTTGCCATCAGGGCTTGTTAGTTAGCAACTCAGAATTGAAGAGAGGCCAATAAGTAGATCCTATGCCCTAGGGGTCCAGCTGCTTAAGCTCCTTGTCAGATGATATTGATTTGAAGCTATGTTGCCTACACCTTTCACTGGTGACACTCATGGGCAGGACCAGTGCAAGGATGTTTCGCGCCCTAGGTGAAACTTCCACCTTACGCCCCCCGGCCCTGAGGCGCCCCCCACTCTGTGGCAGCTCCCCACCCTCTGCCCTGAGGCACTCCCCCCCTGCCCCAGCTCACCCCTGCTCTGCGCATGAGCACCCCGAGCACGCCGTGGCTGCTTCACTTCTCCCTCCTCCCAGGCTTGCGGTGCCAATCAACTTAGGTACTGAAAGCCTGGGAGGTGACAGAAGTGAAGCAGCTACAGTGTGGTAGGGGAGGAGGCGGGGCAGGGATGAGCTGGCGTGGGGAGTTCCCCTGCGTGCCCCCCCCCTTACTTTCTGCAGGCAGCCCTCCCCATGCTCTCCTGCCCCGGCTCCATCTGCCTAAATGCCGGCGGCAACCAGGGCGGACAAAGATCCGGCCGCCACGGTCGATGCTGAAGAAAATGGCGCCCCCCAAATCCCAGCGCCTCGCCTAAATGGTTGCACTGGCCCTGCCTGCACTGCCCTCAGGCCCAGCTCAGTCCCTCTGCTAAAGAGCAGCACATGTGACACAAGCAGAGACGTTCCCATAGGAGGCATCACCACAGAGCTGTGGGCTCATCTGCACGGCCTGCCTCACCCTGGGTGGAAGGGCCTGCTCTGTCCCCAGTGCGAGTGGCTGATTCAGCCCAATAGTGCAGTTTGTTCACATCAGAGAAGCGCCATGAATGATCAACCTGAGTGTGGATTTTCTATAGCAGGTTGGGTTCCTGAGTCAGTGCAGGGACTGAGAGGGAGAGGCTTTGCACCTCCCTGATGTGATGCTGGGCAGGCAGGGACAGAGAGGCCACAGTAGCAGGTCAGAGCAGCCTGCGGACAGCCCTAGCTTGCCCTCCCTACCTCCCACTGCCATAGTCCCTATAGGCATCACTGTACCAGGGGATCCCTAAGGGTGCAGGCCTGTCTCTTCCTGCCCTTGATCTGCCCTGAAACATCCCATTTCAGAAGAATCTATGGGGTTGGCACTGAGCCCCTGGTGCAATTCACCCAGGGGAGCCATGCAGCCCCTTGGTGCCAGCCCAGCTTCACCCTACTCTGCACACACAGCAGGTGCAAAGCGACTGCACAGGGGAGGAGAAGGAGCCTCCTTGGTTGAGTTCTCTTGAGCCTACCTCTCTCTATTTTCAAGAAAACCAGGAAATTCAAACACAAGACACTTTGTAAAAACAGTTCAGGTGGCTGAGAGACAGCGACGCAAAACCCAAATGCACAATGCTAGGAAACACAGCACAAAACCATTCACCTACATCCCTCCTCTTCTCTCTCTCACTCACACACTGCTCATTCCCCCAGCCAACCAGTCCTACTCAGCTATGTCACCACAGTCAGACCCTTAACTCTACCCTCCGTGGAATGCCATGAAACAATGCTTACAGCTCCTGAACAAAAAGCTACATAAAGAAATATGCATAGCAGAGATCAGCACATGCACCCTGCTCAGGACACATGACCAAAGGAGCCCCAGTGACATCAATCTAAAACTATTCATTACACCCCAAAAAATCTACATATAACAGCTGGAGCTTACAAGTCCTCTCATATGCTACCTGTCACCATTTACAAACAAAGTCACAGCACACAAACACTGCAATCTGTGCAATTATGACTTACCAAATTTCAGAACCCATCAAAAAGATTGAGATGTAATATTGCTCCACATAAACAAATATGTTACCCACAAAATCAAAATAACTTGGTTGGTGGCCTACAACTGTGAGATGAAGGTTCAATGTCTTAATAACAATGCCAACTCCAAAATACTGCCACATTTCACCTACTTCCACATATACTCTTATCATTGTGCAGATTTCCCATCTAAATTCATACTGAACACATTCAAAATAAATGTTTATTTAAAAAAATTCTTTAGGTGACACCTCTATTGGGAAAAATACTGGTAAATATTCTAGTTCACAATATTAAGATTACAAACAAAAAGGACGTATAGTTGTGATTCTTGACAAGTCCTAAACAGAAATGAAATGAGATATCCAATCTCCTAGAACTGGAAGGACCTTGAAAGGTCATTGGTCCAGCCCCCTGCCTTCACTAGCAGGCCCAAGTGACTGATTTTTTGCCCCAGATCCTATGGCCCTCTCAAGATTGAACTCTCAACCCTGGGTTTAGTAAGGCCAATGCTCAAACCACTGAGCTATCCCTCCCACTCAAAAATGCATCTGATGATCCAGATTCAAGCTAACATGAGAAACACAGATTAATCCCATAGGAACACTGGCATTAAACAGGCCCTGTCTACAGGTGTGTTTTGATTTTGTAAACACTTCCCTGCTGGGGCTAGCCTGGGGCTTACAGATGGCAGAGTTAAGGGTATCTGGTGGCCTGTGAGTGTGGATAAGTAGAGCAGCTTTTCTCTGGGAATGGATGATATCTGGGAACAGGGATGTGTGGGACTGATGTACCAAGATACATGGTGTTACACTGTGTTGTGTGTGTTCCAGTTTTGGATTGTTGTCCCTTAGCAACTTGTTCTCCTTGATGTTACCTTAACATTGCACACAACCCCTTAGCAACTTGTTTTTTACCACTGTAACCTGTGTCCCTGGGGAACACCCCTAGGTGAGACACCGCAGCAGGGACTGACCCTGAAATCTCTGCTTTCCCATGCATGAGCTGCTGCTCCCTGAGCTAAAAAACCCCACTACTTGGCCAGGCTACAGCTCCTCAGCCTCCACCTCGGGGTCAGCCAGGCTGAGGGGAAAAAGCCTCGAGGGTGGGGATGGGTCACAGATCTCTGAACTAAGGTGGGAACCAGAGAGGTTCCCTACTGGTGCCAGGCCCGACCTGGGGCACTAGCACGGCCAGACTCGGCACCTCGCTGGCTCCCTGGGCTGCTAGAGACTGGGAGCCAGGCCAGAAGGGGGGCAGCCGCGGGGGTAGGTCCCTGCCAGCTGCCAGGACCCAGAACCGCAGAGGGGAAGGGGCTGCTCCTGGGCTTCCATCCAGCCACCCCCGCGCTGGGGCTCCCCGGATGCGGCCCCCTTACCTCCTCCACCAGGGCGGCGAAGTGCTCCAGGGAGGAGACGGGCAGGTCCCCGTAGAGCAGCTCCCCGGGGCCGGGCCGGGCGGGGCCAACAGCGGCCCGGGATCCCTGCGCAGGAAGAACAGCGCCTTGCCACGGCTGGGGCTGGCGCGGAGCTTGGTGCTGAGTGCCAGCTGCCCCACCAGGCTCAGCGTCACTAGCAGTAGCGGCGGCTGCCCCGCGGTGCCCTCCAGGAAGCCCCGCAGCAGGGGCTGCGCCTTGGGGCTGCCCGCACAGTGCTCCCAGTGCTCCGGCTTCAGCTGCCGGGTCAGTACCACGCGCTCCCCGAGCAGCCGGACATGGGGATCCAAGGTGGGGGCATCCCAGGAGCGGTGCCAGGGTTTTTGATGCCCTGGGGGTGGATCCTTCTGCATTCCCGGTCTTCGGAGCACTTCAGAGGCAGGTCCCTGAGCGAGTGAAGGACCTGCCGCAGAATTGCTGCCGAAGACCCGGAGCGTGAAAGGACCCCCACCGCCGAATTGCCGCCCCCCAAATCCTGGTGCCCTAAGCGACCGCCTAGATCGCCTAAATGGAAGCGCCGGCCCTGCTCATGGGCATCGGGCAAACTCCCCCTTCAGGGAGGCTAGGCCCCCAGTTCCACCTCTTTTGCCCAAGGCCCGGTCCCCACACCTGCCCGACATCCAGGCCAGCCCCAGCTGCCCTAGGCTGCCAGCCTGAGCCCCGAGCCCCAGGCCACTGGCTGGAGCTGAGCCCACACTGGCTTCAGGGGAGTGAGGACAGGGCCTCAGGGCAGAGCATGGGCAATGCCACGGCCTAGGTTAGGGGTGGCCTCCTTTGGCCTTTGATACCAGATACTCATGGTGGTACTAATGACCAGACAGCTAAAAGCAGGATGTGAAAAGTACTTTGAGCCCTTAGTTGGAACAGTACTTTTTACTGACCCTCTTGCAGGTGGGAGGGATGGAGTCTAGGGTCTGCCACACTGCAGGCTGGCAAGAGAAGGGCCTCATTAATAGGTAAGGCTTGCCATGCGTGAAGGTGTGTAAGATGTCTACGAAGGAGTGCTGCTGTTCCTGGATTTCCTCCAAACGGACTCTGGCAAGGCCTCTGCTATGAGTTTCATCATGTCCTGAAAGATTCTGAAGTCATCCACAAATGATGGCAGAGGGGGAATAGTTGCCTCATCTGCAGAGGAAGAGGATGGTGGTGTCTCCTCTCTGGTGGCTACTCTTTAATAGGGTGAGGAGGCTCCTGAGGTGTTGATGGATGAGACTCCTGATGAAACCTTTTGCATAAAAGTGCCCTGTACACTTGGATCCCGTAAGAAGCCAAATGGTTCGTTTAAGGGAAAGGTGCTGGACCCCATGGGTGGTCTTTCTAAGGCAGCCAGGTCAAGCATCTGCGGGGGTCTCTTCCTCAGGGAAGACCTCAAGGGGAGGAGGGTGGTGGATGGTAGAGCACTAAATAGTGCCACTAGACACAGGAGGAGCCCCTACTGGGACTCACAGCAGTACAGAACCTTGAGCAGAATCCAGCCATCATGATGGTACTTGTAGGCAGTTCTTTAGTTGAGGCTGCAGCAGTACTAGGGAACATGCTGGGTGAGGCTGGAAAACCGGTGCCAGCGGGAAATTCCTCCTGGTATCCCTTAGCAGGAGGGAACTCCGGTTCCTCCATAACATGAATGTTCTTGTGAGAGAAACCTGGAAGGTACTGATCCCATGGAATGTTCCTCCAGATGACATCTGTCCACGAGTACCAGTGGAGGTCCCAGTCATTTTGGAGAGATCAGGGTGCTGGTGGATGGTACCAGGTAAGAACTTCTTTAAAGAGGCATTAGTCTTTAAAGAGTCCTGATTTGGTACTGATGGGTCCAAAGCTTGGGCCTCCTGAACAGTGAACTTCTTGGTACTCATATTCTCTGGATCTGGTTTCTTGGCTTGCAGCTAAGAAGTCTTTTACAGCCATGCTGATACCTTGGTACCATGCTCAGTGCGAGCCTTGGTGGTACCTGCAGAGGGATGTGGGGTCTCCCTGCTTCCAGATCTAAGTGGAGACTTCTTTCCCTGTTTAGATTCTGTCAGGAAAGTGGGGTATCTTATGTTTGGCTGCTTTCAGCAAGACCAAAGTTGCCCCCTAATTTCTGTAGCTTAAAGCTGGAGCCAATGAATACTCTGGAGAACTTTACATGGCTCAGTCCAATTTACTTGGGGATGGGGCACGGAAACTCAGATCCTGCAGGTCTAAGGGAATGCTCCATGAGCAGTAGTTTCGGGTGGTTTTCCCACCATTTTTCAAGATGTGCTCTTAAAGCCACAGCAGATCTTACACTTGGACGGGATGTGAGAACAGCAGAGGTAGCTGGAGTCCCCATCGTTGAAGGGAAAAGATTTGTGGCAAGTCTGGCAGGGCTTGAATCCTGGAATCTTTGTCTTTCCTAGCAGTATGGCCAACAAAAAGGCCTGAGAAAGAACGGGGTGCCTCAAAGAAGAGGGAGAAAGCAGGAACGGAGAACCCAGCGGCGGCTCCAGGTACCAGCACATGCCTGGGGCAGCAAGCCACGGGGGGCACCCTGTCAGTCCCTGCGTGGGCGGCAGTCAGGCAGCCTTCGGCGGCTTGCCTGCGGGAGGTCCCCGGTCCCATGAATTCAGTGTACCCACTGCCAAATCCACGGGATTGGTGGACCTCCCGCAGGCAAGCTGCCGAAGGCTGCCTGACTGCCATGCTTGGGGCAGCAAAAGAGTTAGAGCCGCCCCTGAGAGAACCCCCCTTTCAAAGCACAAACTGTGTTATAAAAATAAACAACCAAAAAACCTAATTATAAAACAGTAAAAGGTGCAGAAGAATAACTTCAACAGCTACATACTGGACGTTACAGAACTCTTCAAACTGCAGGTGATTGAGAAGGAACTGGAGTGGCGCAGGTCAATTCCTCTTTATATGCTCTCTCATCAGACCATAGGATGTTGTCCAGCACAGGCATAGACCTGAGGGTCTACTGGCAGAAAAATCTCAGAGTGCACGGGTGCAAACACATCTTCAAGTTATTGCCCCTATGGGTGCTCCCCTTGAAGAGATGTAATGTTAGGTGGTTTAACTTTTCATTTCCTTACTTTTGTGAGTTCATGCCAGGTATGCAGTGTGTTGCTTCACAACAAAGTGTTTTCTATATTATTTATATAAATCCTCTTTACCTCATCCCAGCCTCTCTTTGGTTTATTCTCAGTTCTCACTTTTTACATCATACCTATATTTTTAATTGCAGGTTCTTCAGGACAGCAATCTATTTTATTTTGCAAGGTGCCCAACACATGAGATAATCTTATTAATTATTCCTGGGGGAATACTGCCCCACTCCGCATGCACATAATTCATAGGAAAAGGTACAGACAAGGGCAACAAAAATTATTAGGGGTATGAAATTACTTCCATATGAGAAGAGAATAAAAAGACTGGGACTGTTCAGCTTGGAAAAGAGACATATAAGGGGTCGGGGGGTGGGACGGACAATATATATTTTAATATCATGGTGTGGAGAAAGTGACTAGGGAAGTGTTATTTACCCCTTCCTGTAACCAGGATCCACCCAATGATATTAAGATGCAGCAGATTTAAAACATAAAGAAGTACTTCGGCATGCAACTCACAGTCAGCCTATGGAACTCATTGCCAGGGGATGTTGTGAAGGTCGAAACTATAACTGGTTTTAAAAAAAAAAAAAAAAAAAAGAATTAATTCATCAGGGCTGATGGTCTGGGATGCAACCCCTTGCTCTGGATGTTCCTAGTCTCACTGCCAGAAGCTGGAAGTGGATAACAGGGTATGGATCAATTGATAATTGCCCTGTCCTGTTCATTCCCTCTGAAGAACCTGGCATTGGCCGCTGTCAGAAGACAGGAAATTGGTCTAGATGGACCATAGGTCTGACACAGTATGGCCATTTTAATGTTATTTTAAAAGAGAGGGGGCCAGAATGGATTCTCCAGCACAGAGTCAGTGCCTTCCTGCTCCTCTGCTGTAAGAGGTATTCAGCCTCTGATGAATCCTCTGCATCACTGACTATACAGAAATCATACTCCTAGTGGTTCCAAATTAGTCAGGATGGTGCTTTTCACAGGAATGGAAGCAACACCAGCTACTGAGAGACTGTCGGGGTAGCTGTAGGGGTCTTCATGCTGAGACTACTGTACCAAGTGCTGAGGCCTACTCCTGAACTGCATGTACTGTCCTCAGGCCAAAGAAAACCCTTACTATTCCAAGCGCTGAAAGATCTCTATGCAGAGGCCTCTACCTACAGCTACCACCCAGGCAGTCTCAGCACCATGCAGGGCAGGCAATGCCTCTTGGAAGCAATGCCTCATCAGATGAGCCAGAACTTAACACTAACATCTTGCAGTCTATTTTGAGACAGAACTAAGGCTGGCAGGATCAAAAGGCACTTGCTATGAGAAGCTTTGTGTCTGGCTGGCTCCAACAAGGAATTAGGTGTAAGGTTATGGTAGGGCTATGGTAGTGACAGTTGCTGGGGCACAAATGACCAGTGAGGTGAGGGTGTCTCACGCTAGCCTTTATTACCTCAGAGAGCCAAAAATAATTTGGGGTAGGGTATTTCTGCCTTGCCCATAAGGGGAGCACAAGACCCAAGGGTGAGAATCCCTGGTATCTTGAACAGAAGCTACTTAATTGCTTTCCAACGATAGAAATCGCAATAGAATCACATGCATCTTCACCTTCCCCATTAAGTGAGGGATACATGGTGGCATGGGTCCTTCACTCAAAAAAGAATTAACAGCTGGAGCTCTATTGCCTGCCACTCCCACTGAGCAGAGGATATGCATCACCTGCTGCTCTTAATACTTTATAGCAAGGGTCTCAAAATCCTGGCCCACGGGCCACCTGCGGCCCAAGAACCTCTCCACTGTGGCCAACAGAGGAGAGACGCATGCAGCCATGCAACTAGCCATTTCTGCTGCTGGCACTGCCCCCTTGCAGTTTCCACTGGCTGGGGGAGATGGACAGAGATACCATTACTAGCCACCCGGCAGAGTCAGCCATGGCAGCAGCATCATTAGTTGCTGGGCAGAGTCAGAGGCAGCGTCACTTTTTTCCGCAATGAATATAAACAAGTCAAAATACCGGAAACAACTCTGATGCAAACCTTGCTGCAATCCTGAAGGTTTCAACTGCTCAGTCACAAAGGCCAAACGTCAACAAAATGACAGAACTGAAGCGTTGCCACGTGTCTGGCAAACACTAAAAACTCTCTGGCAGGCGAAGAATTGTTTAAACTTGTATGACAGCTTTATTACTTCTAAGAAATTCAAAAATAAAAGAATACAACAGAAACGTTTTCTTTTCTGAACACCATCTTCAGTTACATTATTGGCTCGCTGGGATGATTTGAGGACTGGCACTGTCCCTAAGGTAAACTGAGTTTGAGACCCCTGCTCTATAGCTATGGGAATTGTTGATAAGTCATGCATTGCGGAAGAACTGCTCCATTAATCTATTACATCATATACTTTAAAAGAACAAGAACTACAGACAAGCAGTTTTCTTCTCCCAAACATCCTAGCAGCTGCCAGAATGAGGATGCTGCTGAACCCATTTCACCAAATGGCCCATAATGGGTTGCAAGACTGTTTCAGCCCTTTTAGAAGGTGGAATTCTGATGCAAATATCTATTAATTCCAAATTACGCCAGCTTTAGTAACAGTCCCATGAACTGGAGAAAAATTGGCTTTTCCCTGGCATCCCTTCTTTGTCCTTCTCAGTTTGGGGCCTAAGAAGAATCACCACCATTCTCTTCCTTGCCTAACACCCCCAACCCAATAACTTCTGATCCAAAGCAGGAGTTGGGAGATCAGATGCTCAAGCAGGCATTAGAGCTAGTTACATTAAATCCACCGTCATAGATAATGACACTGGTAACTGTCAGGACTGGTGCAACAGATAGTGAGGGTGCTGAAGTCCAAATCAAAGGCTTCTACATCAAAGAAGACAGCAGCCCAATAGCACTCAAGGCTACAACCTGCCCAGATGGCAAATTGGTGCTCTGAGGCATTGGGGGGGGTGCAAAGACCCATGACAAAATTGAAGACATGCTGACGAGATCAGATCAGACTATATCTCCTGCTGTTGCCTTTGAGAAGCCCCATGTTGAGGTAGCATCAAATATCATTCAAAGCAGGGTAAAAGACGGTTACTCACCTTTGTAACTGTTGTTCTTCGAGATGTGTTGCTCATATCCATTCCAGTTAGGTGTGCGCGCGCCGCATGCACGTTCGTCGGAAGATTTTTACCCTAGCAACACTCGGTGGGTCGGCAGGGCGCCCCCTGGAGTGGCGCCGCTATGGTGCCGGATATATACCCCTGCCGACCCAGCCGCCCTTCAGTTCCTTCTTGCCGGCAATTCGCAGTGGGGAAGCGGGGCGGTTGTGTGGAACTGATATGGCAACATCTCGGAACAAGTTCAGTGAGTACCCGTCTTTTCTCGTTATTCTTCGAGTGTTGCTCATATCCATTTCCGTTTAGGTTTTCCAGCCTTATGTAGGCTGTTGGTGTGGTGGAAGTGAGTACTGCAAATGCAGTACCCGAGCCAGAGGCTGCAGATCCCTTGCTGTTTACCAGAGCATTATATGCGACAGCCAAGGTATGGATCCAAGACCATGGAGCGCGCGAGAGATCTTGTGTGGTAGGGCCGGTCAGCAGGCGGTTGCGATCCGAAGTCTGAGCCTTGGTAGATCGGCATAGTGATGTGGCTTGGAGGAGTGGGCCAAATATATGCCGGGTGGTGCACCGTTATCACCCAGATGAGTCCTTGAGGGGAAACCGGTAGTCCTTTCTCCGGTCTGCTACCAGCGACCGAGGGTTGGGCGTGTCAGGAAATGGTGTTGTCCCTTCTAAATAAACTGGAGCGCTGTACAGAGGTCGAGAGTGAATGTTCCATCGCTCGTTGAGTGTGAAGAACACAGGATAGGGCAGAGTACACCTGGGGGAAACCGCTTATTTGAGGGACGTAAACTGCACCTCGTTCTTTGGGAAAATAGTTGGCTCCTTAGGTGGAGGGAATGATAGCTAGGGAGCGGAGGGTCAGCTAGTCTAGTGCTCCACTGTTCCTTTCGAAACAGACATGGGCTGGTTATTGAAGGCCTTGAGGGGCTTTGGGTCGGCAGGAGAGTATATATCCGGCACCATAGCGGCGCCACTCCAGGGGGTGCCCTGCTGACCCACCGAGTGTTGCTAGGGTAAAAATCTTCTGACGAACGTGCACGCGGCACGCGCACACCTAACTGGAATGGATATGAGCAATCACTCGAAGAAGAACTGGAGGACTCAATAGGGGCATACAGAAGTGCTGAGGACAGCGTTAGCCATGAATAAAGAGATGACTGACGATGCCATAACTGAAGTCCATTTCCCTAAGCCACCTGTGTGGCAGGTGGAGGCACTGAGGGTCAACATGACTCAGGGACACCAATGCATGGAGTCACAAAAGGTACTATGACAGCAGTTGTCATGAATACAAACCCTCAGTGTCTTGGCTAAAACCTTAACTCTATCTGGTGGGGACTTGAAATTCCTGAGGCTCATTTGGGCCAGCCATAAAATCAACCTTAGTTAAGCTAATGCAGGCAGTCAGGATGCTCATTCTAGGATTCTTCGAGCTCATGGTACACCCCAGTCAGTTATGTTCTGTGCCATGGCAGATGAGGTCAGTCAGGGTCACCATTTCATTACCTTCATGGTACTTCTGGAAGTTGTTGGGCTGTCTTCCTTGATCCATTCCTGTGGTAAGAAAGGATTAAAAAATTAAGATGGTCTATGCAGCATTGGTAAAAACAGAAAGGGTGAAAGATAGGGAGAAGATGCCCAAAAGAGGAGGGAATTTAAATATAATTTTTTATCCCACTGCCAATTCTCATTTGACATGCTTACCTTGCTCATAAACCAATGTGCTATGGTGTGTGAAGGACTGACTATGATAGCTGAAGCTACAGAAATAAAATAGGATTTAAGGATATACAATATATCTTCAGTGGCCTAGTCTGAGCCTCCTGATAGATACAGCACAGAACAAACAGTCTGAGAGAAAAAGAGTGATGGGGTGAGGAGGGAACACATGCTTTCCAATTCAGGGTGGCTGCAGACCAAAACTATCTCTGACCTTAGCTAGAGTAGCCTAACCAGGCTGTTCTAATTTACAGCAGCTTTACCCAGGCTGACCTGCAGCTCACAATCTCTGCAGTAGTGAGTGTTACAAACACATGCTTTCTTTCTGTGGCTCCTGGCATGGCCCTTATGCCAGGGCCTGGGAAGGGGGGCAGCCTTAGGCTTCTCTTATTTGCCCTACACCGTTCCTCTGCCAAGAGAATTCTCTCCCACATTCCTGCAGCCCCTTCATGGCCTTTATATGATGCTCAAAGAGGATTCAGATGCTGTAACAGGGGCCACAACTGATTCCAGTATGTTTTAAGGAGGATCAGTTGCAATCAATGAAGCTAAAAAAAATTAAACATTAACAGATAGCTACATAAATAGCTACAGATCAAGGAATGCGCCAAATCCTATTTTTTATTAGTCAAGAAGATTTTCTATAAATTCTAGTTTAGGGCAAAGAAGCACATTATCTTTATTAAAGTGCTCCAGCTAGAGCTCCTGTAAAAATCCAAAATCTCTCAGATTTTTTTGTTTTTGCCTGCATAGTATATTGTTCTGAATTTACCATTTTAATTGAAACAATCTAATTTTAACTCAAATGTGTCAAGTTTAGTTTGAAGAATTTTTATTGTAAAGAAAATCTTCTTTAATGAGCTGTTAGCAGAGGTGTGTGGTGAAGAAAAGAAATTACAACAGAAATCTGATTCAACAGCTTCTAAACCAGGCACAGGAAAAAGGTAATTGTAGTGGGAAGTGAAAAGAAAGAAAATATCTACTCCTCACATTATTAACTCACTTGTATTTACGGTAAGAAAATGTGAAAAAAAGTTATCCTACAACATAATACTTGTTCCCTTTCTGCCTGATTTTGGAAGCAAAACAATAAAAGGAGGTTTGTTTACAAGGAAAGAGGTACTTCCTTGAAGTCAAGAAATTGAAGAAGGGAGAAAAATCTCTCTTAAAATAGAAGAAATTTCTCTAAGACAGACCTTACTGCATGGGATTCCAAGTGAATACTCGGGGGAGGGAGACACCGGTACACTTGAGAAAACAAAAGCATTTACCTCCCTTAAAGCAAAGAAAATATTTATATATCCACACACACACACACACGGAGGGTGACAAGAGCAACCAGGTGGGCAGGACCAGATGGAAACAGTCCTCAGCTGGTTTCTGAAGTAGCATTGGGTAGGAAATTAGTGGAACATCTATTGCTGTTCTTAGGGTCCTCTGGGCTAGAATCTAATGGAATGTGACCCCAGCTGATTCTCTGCAGCAGCTAGGATGGCACAGGCTTTGAAGAACCTAGAAAGGAGAAGCATGGCAAGTCTCTCCCTCTTCTGGAGAAACTCCATTTCGGAGTTAGCCTCTTTATCTAGCCTAGAAGTTGTCTCTTCTTTGAGTCCAGCAGTAAGCAGGCATTTGTGTGAGGAGGGGTATGTTGGGCTTAACTGTTTTGTGTTAGCAACTAAAGAGCAAGTAAGATAAATCAGCTCTCTGTCCTCCATGAGATTTTCCATGAAAAAGGGCAGAAAACTCAGTTAGAATCAACCTGAGGAAGTGGAGTTTACTGCAACACACTGAACTAAGCTTTTAAAATGAACTGAGGAGGTAAAGAGAAGCAGCTTACCTTAGGTTCTGAACAGATAAGAGCTCAGGGAAGATCTAAACCCCATTTAAATATACTAAGCCCAATAAATGGGATTTAGATTTGCTTTCAGTGTTGTCTTTTTGTACAACTCAAGTTGTATTCAGTATTGTGTTACTCTTTGGTTGTCAGTAATAAAAGTTTTCACAAGCACGGTGTGAAAAAGCTAATTTCAGCATGATCTACAGTTTGCCACACTAAGCTGATCACCAAGATAGGTAGGAACAACTCTGAAATCCATCTTCCAAACAGGTCCAAATTATCAAAAGCAACATGCCTGATTCTGTGTGTCCCTGCACACTGTATATTCATTAGTACAAAGTAAGTATAAAACAATAAGATTCTGATGCAGCAATGTTTTACACCCACTTTGCACTGAGATAAATGATTACACAAGATGCAGGCCAATGGAGATTCAGAGCCTATGTCAAATGCACAGGTCTCAGAAGAAAACATTATGTCTCAGAAAATCAAAAAGAATGATTTCTCTGGCTGAAAAGCAATGTGAACATAAGATGTATGCCAAACCTCACCAGATGCCGATTTCAAAGGGCAAGGCTTTTCCGGCAGTGAAGTAATAGAAAAAAAAAAAGACAGTTCCAGTTGAACACACAGTATGTTCAGAGAAAAAATGAAAGCAGAGTGATGTGACTCAACTGGACAGAACATACACACTGTTCTATTCAGTGAACCCAAACTTTCATGGCCTCTCTTTCCAAAGGGGTCACTTTATACAGTCTTCCTTGAGTGTGTAAAACCTAGATGTTACCACTGCCTCAAAGAAAAGGCAACATTTAGAAGTTAGGCAGGGAAAGGGATCAACCGAAGTTCACTTCACCTTCCCATCTGATTTGAAGACTGGGTGGAAGGAACTCATTTTCAGGTAGAAAGCTCCTTTTCAAATTGTCCAACTCAGATTTGCAATTCAGACTACGATCTGGTTAAAAAAAAAAATCTTTCAGCCAAGGTAACTGCCATCATTTGGTGGGAAAAAAAAACATTTTACCTGAAAAGTAAAAAAGTAAACCAGGTGTCTTATTTTAATTCCCTCTCTGTTGATAACATCACAAGTATGCAAAATCTATATTGTAGTAACCCTGATTATCTCATTTCATGAATGAACATAATTCAAATGCTTCTGAAAAATGTCACTATTCCAATAAGTTAATGTACAGTGTACAACAACAATCCAATTCCTGTGGAGAAAACAGAAGTATTTGAACAATTCAGCAAAAATTACATAAAAGCCTTAATTGTGATTTTATATTTGAAAATACATTAGGTTTTCATTCCAGTTCACTTACTAACATTATGAAGACGTTATGAACAAGGGTTTAATAAAATTAGTAATGAACATGTAGTAAAAAAAACCAAAAAACCTTGGTACAGATTATTATTTACTTTGTATTTTTAAAAATTCGGAAAATGGAGTAAAACATTTTTGTGTTTTTGTTTTTATTAATTTTGAGAATACCATTTAGAAAACAGAATGCTGGTAACTTCCCCCACAGGGTTCTATAAAATTGATTCTTCTTTCTTAGGTCCTTTAAAGATTTAATGTTCTTGAATATCAAAACTCAGTTGCTTTGTTGTTTAAAAAACATTGCTAAGAACTTCCAAAAATATGAATCAAAATGCAAACAAAAGCTGGACTTTGTACATTTCTGCAACTACTACTAAAATAAACTAATTACATAAACGCTCTCAAAATAACAAAATGGGATTCAACTTCATTTTAGACATTTGGAAAGCAGTGTCATACTTTATTTTAAATAAACCCATGTAAAAACAAAGTTAAAATGAAAAATGGTACCTGAAAAATAAATTATTTGATATAAAACAAATCAATAACTTAAAAACATACTAATATACAAAATGATTAACGATATACTGTACAGTATGGGAAACAATTGATAAAGCCTTCTGTCCCACAAAACAGATTACTTTATAAACAAAAGGTTACATAAGTTAAGGGAAATGAAATCAGTAAATAGACTAGAAGTACAATATTATTCAAACTTACTCGTCAAATAAAGGTTTATCCCAACTTATGATGCTTCAAATGTCTCAAGTCATTTTCTTCTTAATGACCAAGTGAAAAAGTTTAGCTATATCACTAAAAGGTTGTTTAAAAATAGAGAACAACAACTAATATGAAAATGAAGTTTCTAAAATGTGAACACAGTAGCAATATTTCAAGATTTCAGGTGGCTGTTCCACTATTACTGAATTTCCATCATCATGAACAAAAGAATTTAGTGTTGAAAATTCCACTCAACAGAAAAATATTTCTAGTTAAAATTGTCCTTGTAAATTGTTTACCAAGTGTGATATACATCAAAGAATTGCAGCAAGATTGAACAAAGCAACAACAAGTTTTAAAGGCAAAGCCACTCACTGGATGCTTTGTGTTCTGTTTGAGAGATCATAAAAGCTTTAACATCAATTGTGTTTTTATCATGCACAGGGAAAAATATACACCTAACTTTTTATTAAATATATTTTACTACATATGAATGATACAAAAAAGCATACAGAAAAAATAATGCTGTACCTGATTAGAACTAAGATAAGAAATTTAGACAGAAGTTGAACTTCAATTTTTAATTCTACCGGTTATACCTTGGACACACTAAGCTGTGCATTACACAAGTACCTCAACTTAAAAATGGAAGTGGGGTGATTGTGTTTTCTTTGAAATCCATGTATTTTCATAACGTAGCGGAAACCCAGTAGCATATACTACAGATCACAATGCTTAGCCTTTTGATCAATATATTCCTCTATCAACCCTACGGTGCTGGGATCTCCCAGTACTAACAGGAAGTGCAAACATAATGTTAAGGAACCTGCCTTCAGCACAGCAGAAGACTCTTCTGCCAACAAACAGAGATTAAAGAAAATGTGGTACACACTAAGTGACAGATTCAGTCCTTGACTAAATTAATGCAACTCCACTGACTTAAAAAGATGTGTGCCTGTTCATAGTAGGCATGAATTTGGTCCCTTCTCCCTAAAACTAATTGTTTGGAGCCCCCTCAAAAAATTGAAATGGTGTAATAAGGTGCTTGCTCCACAATGATACAAACTTCCCATTTTGGAAGTCAAAATTCGGTAACCTTATATCAGAGGTAGTATTATGACAGAAAGCCCTGGGTGGAGGGTGTTCTGTGTTTTACTTTTGAGGATTATGAAAAACCATGACATCACCAATATTTCATTAAAAAGTTGTGCATTTTTTTAAAAAAAGTTTCCACAAACTATATAACATTTTACAGGTAATTATTAGAAGTCCTAATTCCAATACGCAAATTTTTGTTAGAACTAATCGAGTACATTTGGGGACATCCTTATAAAATTAATTAGACGTACATATTATGTAATTATAAACTGTACATATTTAACTTTAATCACTCCAGTTTAGCATATACTGAAGCTGAGACCCTTTTCTGAAATTTTTGAAGAACCTCCATTTTATTGCCTAACCAGAACAACATAAAATTATGTAACTGCTTATAAGGAGGCTGGGAAATATCCACGTTTGAAATTTAGCATTCACAAAGACTGAGTTTCATTTTTAGGAAAAAGTGACTGATATTTTAGTTGAGGCTTAATTCAATTGCTGAAAGCTGTCTCGATAGTAATAGCTACAGCATCTTTTCCCCAAACTTTGAATTGCTTTGTAAAAGTAACATTGCTACAACTTTGCATGCTCCTATAAAAACAATGTCAAAAACACCTGACTTACAAACCTTTAGGAGTAAAGGTATTCAAACCCATTTGGTCACTTGCAATGAAGTAAATGACCATATACTGACCATCTACAAGTAACTGCAGTGAGAAATTCATAACCCATTCCAAGGACTTGAATACCTTAATACTATCAGTGTGTTTTCTGACACTATCATGATGCAGATGCGCTGGAAAAAAACAAAAACAACCCAGGGGAAAGAAAAAAGTTTAGACACACATCACTGAGGGGATACTGCCCTGGAGAGTGATGCCTCCTCTTTCCCTTCCATTCCCAGCATGATCTTGAAATCATTCACAGTCCCAAACCAAAGAACTGAAGAGGAGTGGTTGCCATAGGCTCAGGGGCAGGAGGCAGCAGGACTGTTTTGGCTCAGTTCCACTCCCCATTGCACCTCACAGTAGAGTTGGGGCACAGGATCCTAAATGAACCAAATATCTTATGATGTAACAGCTTCAATGATAAAGATACCCCCTGCTCACTTTAGCGCATGGGAACAGTTTACAAATAGGAGAATCGAGGGGATCAATGTATTTGGAACAGACTAAAAAAACACTAAGAAAAGTTGCTTTACTTCATCTCAGTTCATAGCTTTCATGATTCTTGGTATTATTTTGTTGCTGCCAACTCACGTGAAAGTTGAATTTATCTTTGCATCTTGTACAAAAGCACATAGCAGCATTATAATTTTATGTGGGGTTTTTTTGGGTTTTTTTTTTTTTGCTTTTAAAAGTGAAATTCCCCTTGTGCTAATGACTAACACAAGCCTATACTGAAGGCTAAAGTGGCACTCTGGCCTTGTTGTTAACCCTTCTTCTACACAAGGCTGAATTCCATCCACAAAGGGATCTTGTTAAGCAAACAAAAAATGGATTGTTGGAGGGTTTAAGAAATATTACTTATATTATATTAATATAAGTAAGATGGACTGGAAAAAGCCAGTTTCTGAATACTTTTTCAATTCATTTGAATTCTTTTGAAAACATTGAATTTTACCAGATTAAAATATTTAATCTAATACTTTTAAAAAATATGTCTTAACAACAGCTAAAGCCCAGAACATTTTAATGGAGTTTTAGAAGTCATTCCATGGTTATAATTAGGATAGTTTTGCCTTACCTATAAAACTGTCTCATCTTAAGAGTGAAACTCCACCAGTCATGCAAGAACTGCCAGTTAGCCATGCCCATATCAAATTCTGTCTGCACAGGACTATTTCTAATGTGGTCAGTATCCAAACTCTGGTCCTGTAAGAGCCTGCTTGGAGCAACAGCCCCAGGAAATGCTTGGAAAGATGAACAAAAACAAAGAACAGGTAAACAGAAGGAATGATGCCAGACTGGTAAAGATTCCCATCCAACCGAAATTCCAGGATGAATGACAGAGTGGCATGAAGAGAAGTGTACACATCTATGGGAGAACATTAATGCAAACAGTAAGACCAGTCATCCAATTCTGAGGGTAGTTTTTCCATGCCCTCTGTACAAATTTCTATCAGCTGAGATGAGTACCCAAAGTTCTCAAGGATCAACCTTGTCACAGTATCCAAATAGTCAAAAGGGTGTTACGGGAGCAAAGACAAACAACTATATGCTTGATCAATAGGAAAAGGAATCCAACTTCCATAACCTGGGAACCTCTGTGTTTGGGGACGAGTGGAGGTAGCTGAATATTGTTAAATGAAGCAGGCAGACGGACATAAAAAACGTCTGTCATAGCACTGATTTCTTCTATTGATGTTCTCACTTGCCAGTCCCTTTGAGTATGCAGGTTGCCCTGAACATAGGTGGATGTGAATTAAAAATGGGCTCATTTTTGGAGATAATATAAACTGCAAAGATTCTGTTTTCGCATTCAATCAGAATGGCTGGTGAGTAGACGTAATGAAGAAAACCCTGTGCCCTCCAGACCTACTGTCCTTCATTGCATGAAGTTTAGATTCTTCGGACCAGAACCCTTGACACAGTCTGTGACCCAAGTGCACATTTCATCTTTTGAAACCGCGTAATTCTGATGACAGAATGATCCTGGAAACAGATAACTAATAGCAAATTGTCCTTCAATAGGGATTTCTTATGCAACATTGCCGGAGTGATGTCTGGACCTGGAAAGAACGTAAATTAAGGAGCCCAGGGAGTCTTTCCAACTATCTCAGACAGAACAAAGGCCAGAAGAATTCTTATATGTAGTGCTGCTCATTGCAGTGTGCCTGCTATAGGGATTGATCAGGATAAATTGGTTCACCAGGCATGACCTGACAAGTTTCCTTTATCTAACTTGCCTTCCATGTCTGATGAGAAATGTACCATGCCGCTGGTGTGAAAATAGGCCCCTACATTAACAAGGTTTTGAGAAGGAATAGGGAAATTCTTGAAGCCAGAATCATGGAAAACAGACAAAAAAGTAAATGAAAGCACAGATGTGCCATCTGAAAGGTATCTGCATTAGCTGGTCACCCAGACAATAAAATCTGTGGATGCCCTCCGTCTTGGGGATGGGTATGATGATGGTTATGATTTCTGTACACTCCCTGAGGGCTAAGAGACCAAAAAGTACAACTACAAAGCTGGAAGTGGTGATGGTCCAGGTAGAAATGGAAATGTGTGGTATGCTGGACGACTAGGGACACCAAGGCAGGCACAATTCTAAACCACCAGGCAGAAGAAATCATTGGATTTATCTTATTAGAATTGAGAGTGTAAAGACTACAGGATTCAGGATGGAAACAGAGGGATTGAAAGAAAGCAGGTCTGGTATGGGTCAGAACTACCCATCTAGTTAGTTATCAATAAGTAATGTGAACACATTCCCAAATTTCTCTCCACCTGGGGAGTCAGACTGGAGTTGTTAGGGACAGTGACAAAAAAGGACTTTGAGCACACTCTCTGGCCAGATATAAAGTGGCCCCTAGACCTGAAAGGGAGATTTGTAGCTTTCTGTCTAGCATTATCCCCTGAAGAATTAAATGAACGTACCTCCTCCTGATTTTCTCCTGCCTAGGTGAATGGTAGTTTGCTCAGGTGACTGGCCTCAGTGAGGGATTAAGGGTACCCCCCAAAATCGTTAAAGGAAACTTGGATCAGATGGGTTCTAGAAACAGAATCTGCATCCCCAAGTGTGAAACCAGGATGTTGTGTCTCAGTCTTACAGAGCAGAGGTGTATCGGGAAGAAAAAAATCAGTAATGTTGCACGAAGCAGCCAACAAAGGAGAGCAATATCAAAGTCTTCGAGGATATCGCAAAGAGTTGTCATTACTCTGCTTGAAGAGCAAGGTTTGGCAAGCTCATAACAGTGAAGCTTTTGATGCGGCTGCATCGGCCAGAGCAGTTTTAATGGTTTAATACCACAAAGGCATTGCCTCATTTTAAAGATTGGTCTGTGCAATTATCTACCATGCCCTTTACAGCAGTAGCCCTACTCCCACTAAAATGTTTCTTAATGAGCCATGAGATGGAGGGAACTACAAGGAAGGTTCTTGGATCTTTAAAGATGCACTCTCGTGAAGGAGTCTAGGGCTGGTAAAAGAGTTGATGGGACAGTGTGAGAGGACTTTATTTAAATAATAATCTTAGATCTAACATGGAGATATGGGTAAAGCAACCCTGATATAGCTGCTGAACCCCCCAAAACTAGTATCTAGCCACAGGATACAGAAAAAGAACGACTCATTGGAAGGAAACATGAGAGATGGAGAGGAAGCACTGGAAATGACAGCCTGTCCAACGAGGAGCTCATAGAGGGCCCACTGTCTACCTTTTACCTGGTGGCAGCTGCTAGTTTTGGAGGACATTATGCTACAACTGTCTGATGCTGACTGTGCTTCTCAAAGGCTTGGGGCATGGAGTAAATGGGAATGGCAAAAAAGGGAAAGGCAGCACACATTAGGCAGCAGAAAGCACTTTAATATACTGCACTGGAGCTAAGGCAGCTCACTCAGCATTGCTGGAGATCTTGGAAAAAAGAGCTCTGCTCTCGCTGGGCTCTTCTGGAGCCAGCAGAGAGAAGCTGTGTACAACCACAAAAGAGCCAATCATCAGAGCAGTAAATGACTGGTTGCTGACAGCAAAAAGTGCATACTGCAGATTAAAGGAAAGGCCAACAACTGACTGAAGAATGAGTACAGAACCAAACAATGAAGCACAGGAAAGGAGAGCACAAAATTCCAGCGGCAGCACAGGACTGAAGGTCCTGATGCTGAAAAAAGAGAAATCATAGTTGTGATGCAAGATGGGATCTTACAGAGCCAATGTTTGGGCACCATACAAACAAAAACAATTCTGCATGGGACTGCCTCCAGAATCTGAAGTGACTACTCATTAGTTCTTGGGGATTGGCACAGGTTCACTCAAAAGATAATTGCTGACAAGTTGTCCCAATTTCTGCATTTCCTCTGAACTCTGGTGACAGAACACTGATAAAATTCTTGCAATAGTTTGTCAGGTGAAGTCCCTGCTCATGCACACTAGCTATGTACCTACATACCTTACACAGCACATTTTTGATAAAAGAAATATTGTTCAGTCTGTCTATAAAGCAACAAATGTGTGTTTAATTCAGTGTCTGGCACATACTTCCTATGCGACAGATTTATTATAATGCTTTTGTTTTCACACAAATATTTTCCCCTACTGATCTGTCAAAAGGACAGATTAATGGATTTTAATTTTAATGAAGACCTATAGTACTTTAAAGCAATATTCTTTTAATATTGGACACTTTGTGCAATACTTGGCAAAAAAAATAATATAAAATAAAAAACAAAACAAAATTCGAGCAAAACAAAATCAAATTTAATGGTCTTAAATGCAAAAGTAAAAACAAACAAACAAAAAACACAAAAAAGCAAAAGAAAATTAACAGAAACAGAACAACTCAAAGTTTCAAGGCAGTCTGCAGAAAACTTGGGGGATTAATCTTTCCATCTACAATCAGTTTTTTGTTAATATCTAACTTGCAAGTAGTAAGTACTTTTCTGCTGAGTGTTCAATAAGTAAAGCTAGTTGTCAAAACAAAATCCTATTAAAATAGAAAAATCTAGCACTCGTTAGAAGGGATGCGAGAAATACAATGCTCAAATGTTTATAACTGTTTTTACAAAATGGAACTATCCTTAGGAATTCAAACTATAATGATCTTTGAAACTGAATAATTATCTTGCTGCATTACAATGTACCAGTAAGTAGTGCATCATGCATTAAATATTTGGACAGAAGAGATTCAGTTTGATGAAGTAGAAACATATATTCACACTGTTTTTGGAGTTTACTTTTGACTCTGAAATCTTCCGAGTTTCTCTGAAACTCTTTGGTCCATTCCTATGAAAAACTGGGCTTAAAATTTTTTGTAAAACCTTTTAATTTGACAACTTGGCCATTGTTCAGTGTGCAACTTACCTCATCAATGGTGTTAAAAGTTACGCTGGCATGCTACTACTTACAAGACCTTCATGTTATGAAGTCTAATCCTCAGCTAGATGTAGCAATGCAAATTACTTTAAAAAGCAATGTACTGCCAACATAAGTATTTCTCACATTTTGTACCAGGCTATGGGGGACTGAGGGGAGGACCATACTAACAGCATCCGCTTGATAGTTTAAAATAAAAAAGAGTTCCAGTTTTTGCAGACAACATTCAATAGAACAAATGTTAGTCTCATAAGTGAAAGCATGCTTCAATTTTACCACCATCCAGAGGGTCTAGTTAATGCAATCTACTTAAGATTTTACTTTCTTTTTTTTTAATATATATTTTTAAATGAAATAACTTAAGGAACTTAAAATTGGTCTAACATTGTGGGATTTCAAACATTTGAACATGTCAGTTGCATCCCAGAGTATAAAAACCTTTTTCACTTCTCATTTAGACTAAGACAAACACTTGTGAAAATTGGCGCAAAATGAGTTTTACACTAACAAAAATGTTTTAACTTCTGTCACTCAATTATCTATTCCATACAAAAAGCACGAGCAAGTTATTTGTGGGACTTGTTGGTTTTGAAGGAAACCTGTAAGATTTTGTCCCCCAGGCGGTAGCCATTAAGACTTGCTATGGCCATTGCAGCTTCTTCATAGTTTGTCATGGTCACAAAACCAAAACCTTTGCACTTGTTGGTGTTGAAATCTCGAATAACTTTCACATTGGTAACCGCACCAAAGGGGCCAAACATCTGCCAGAGGATTCCCTCATCAGCATCTTGACCAAGGTTGTAGATGAAGATACACCAGCCAGAAGATGCGTTTCCTGGAACATTTACACCAGAAAGCCCACTCATGTGATCTACACCCATAGGAGAGAACCTAGCAAATAAAAAGCACAATATTTCATGTAAAAGTTCAATACAATCAAGCAAATTAACTTGAAAGGGAAGCAACTGAATATTTTCTATATAAGCATCAAAACTTCTAATCAAAGTAAAATGTTTCACCTCCCCCATTTATCACAGGACAATCAAACTGGTAGCTGATAGAAAGAAGAGTTAAATTCAGCAATGTGTCTACATTAAAGGGTAACTACGCAAGAATAGACAGGCAATGAAAGAGTTACCTGGTGATGGGACAATCCTCAAACAGGATATACAAGGATATACACTATTAGGGATGACTTAGGGCAGCAATATGGCACTACTCAGTGCTTAAAAATAGGCCAAGAATCCCTCCCACACGCCCCAACCAGCCTTAAATCAACTGATCTGTGTCTACAAAGGGCTTGTGTCCAATCCCCTCCTGGAGCTAATCCTGCCTTTACTGCAGTGTCTCGGGGTCTCACTGGTCAAAGGGTTTTCTGTGGCAGCAGATACAGCTTGACCCCTTCTCCACTATAAAGCAACAGCGAAACACTCCTGCTCACAACTGGCTGCTACACTGAACACAGGCAGACACCTCATAGTCCCTACCACAGTAGGAAGGGAACTACTAGAGTTTCCCTAGCAAGTGCATATTAGTTGGAATAACCCACAATTCCTAGTACACTGTTAATATGTCACTTCCAGTGCATTCTGATTTAATTTTGATAACGCATACACATACCTGATGTTTAATTCCAGTAACTATCATTTATAATTTATTAAATAGCCACTTCTGTTTTTAAATAGGATTCTAAAGTTTCTTCTGCCAAATATAGACTATCCATGAATGTATAATTTAAAAATAGTACTACTTTTTAACGTAAATCCAATGGGGTTGAGTCTACTTTCATTTACACCCATTTTACACTAGTAAAACTCCAGTGACTTCACTAGGGTGGACTCCTGATTTACATACATATGAGAAGAGAACCAGACTCAATATGCCTATGCTTTCTTATCCCCAATATACATTTCTCCCCTTCCTCCTCTCCTCCAGAATCCTGTCTTGACTCCTCCTGCACAATGACCCAGAGGCATCTCAGAATTTCTGAACCTTTGCTCTTTTCTGTTTTGCTTTTTTCTTATTTTTTTTCTTTCCTTCCCCAACCAACGTCCCACACCCTTCGCTATTTCATCCCCCACTTCTATTCTGCTGACCTAGGAAATTAAATCAATACAATTATTTTAATGAAGCATTAGGGTTGCACAGTTAAGCACTCAAAGATCAACGAGTGTCAAAGTTAAGGCCAAAAGGTACAATTTTAACCGTGATCCCATGCACTTATATGTTTAACAATCTAAATTTGTGGTTCCATGTGACTCTAGAAATACTGTGTCGTATTAGGCTATAGCTGAGAAAGTTGTTAGCCGACTAAAAGCAGGCTGAAGTATATGCAAGGCTGCTGTACGTAGCCCACACATTAAGTGCCCAAAACAAAATTTTCTGATATACAAAAATTGCATTTCTTGTGCAATTCTTTACTGAGCAGACCCAAGTGATTTGATGACTAACATCTTATGCCCTATCAAGCAGTTCTCACTTTAAAACATAAAATAGTATTTTTGTTTTCTTGTGTTTTTGTGTGTTATGCTTTTGGTTCTTCTAACGAAAACCTTGAGCTTTCATTTTTTTATCCAAATCTTGCTGGGAAGGAGAGTCCTATTTTCCTGTAAATCATTCTTTGAAGATATACAATCTTGGGTTCCTGCAGTCAATGCTTTATTGCACCCCTTGCTGTCAAACCTAGCTGCCTCCAACCCTCACCCAGCCTTCTAACCGTTGGCTATGGTCATGGCAACAAGTGAAAATACTCTAAAGAGAAGAAAAACCAACTTCCTGTGGCGAACAGGGTGGATAGGCTAATGTATATATACGTAATAATGCCCATCAACAGATTCTTCACTCTTGAAACTAAAAAGCTACAGGAATGTTACTAAAGAAAGAGAACTGCAAGAAGCATTTTCTGTAAACAAACACTGACAACAGGTTTAAAATTAAGAAAAAGCAGAGGGGGATAAGACACCCCAAACCACAAGAGATTATGAACAGACATTGTGCAAAAAAAAATAAATAAAAAAAAATAAAATAAAATAAAAAAAAAAATAGGCTATGCAGCGTTGTTGTAGCCATGTAGGTCCCAGAATATTAGAGAAACAGCGTAGGTGAGGTAATATCTTTTACTGGACCAACTTCTGCTAGTGAGAGAGACGCTTTCAAGCTTTCACAGTGACCTGCTAAGCTCACAGCTTTAATATCTTGTGGTCATGACTTCCACCACTGTACAAACAAGTATTTCTTTTTATCAACGTTAAATTTGCTGGCTTTTAAATTTTCCTGGTTACTCTCTTGTTCTAGTATTATGAGGCAGAATAAAGTCTAATTTCTAAACTAGAGTCCTAATCTTCTCAACACCAACATCCTTTCATATTTGTAAACATTTTACTTCCCTAGATCCTTTTATTCTAGTTGCATCTTTTTGGGGATGAGCTGACCAGAACTGGCTATAGCATTCAAATAATTATGATAAAGGAAGAGAGTGATTTTGAAACCATTGTATCATCATTTAACAACTAGTTTGTTTTGACCACATCTGCACACTGAGCAGAGATTTTTATTGAGCTATCTCCAATGATGTCCAGATCTTTTCTCCTGAGTGGTTACAATTAGATTCTAGCTATGGGTAGGAACAGTCCACCCTTTACCATATGGGTGTTGACAACAACACCTCCATGTTGCAGGCTTTCAAGCCTGAAACAGGGAACGATGGGTCAGAGAGCAGTACCAAGCATTCAGTAACAACATGCTATTGCTTTGCCTAGACCAGCAGTTCTCAAACTATGGGGTGGGCCTCCCAAGGGAGACACGAGTGGTGTGCTTTTTCTGATTTTTGTAGAGCTCTCGCGGTCGGCCCCAAGGTGGCTGGGGTTTGTGCAGAAGAGCTGTACTCTCCTAGGAGGTGGGGATAAATGGGATAGCAAGGGGCTAAATTGGCTCTCCTTTCCCCCACCCCCCTCAATCTCTCACCAGGAGGTAGCCCAGGCTATGACTCTCTCTTCCTTCCCCCAATCCCTCACCTGGAGGTGGTGGGGCTACGGCTGTCAGCCTCTGGTGGTGGCAGCAGCAGCACAGAAGTAAGAGTGACAACGGGGCACTAAGTCTGCTGTGAAAAGTCATATTGACAAATACCACTTTTCACGTTGTCACTCTTACTTCTGTGCCGACGCTGGCGTGGCGCTGCCTTCAGATCTGGGTGCCTGGCCAGCAGCCATTGCTCTCCGCTCCGCCCTCAGAGCTGGGTGGAGGTATTTGTACTTGTGGGGGAGGGGAGGTGCGTAAACAACTACAGACAAAGAAGGGGGGGGAGGAGAGCTGATCAAATAAGTTTGAGAACCATTGGCCTAGACAGACCAAGTTCTGTCGAAGTGAAGCTCTTCTCTGTGGGCTCTCCATTCCATGCAAGATGCATCCACAGTAAAACAAACAGTTACTAACCTTGCATAACTGTTCTTCGAGATGTATTGCTCACGCCCATTCCAATGTAGGTATGCGCTCACTCTAAGCACTGCTGCCAGAAAGTTTTTCCCTCAGTTGTATCCATAGGTCAGCTCTAGTGCCCCCTCATGGCACCAGTATATAGGGCCCCTCCCCCCTTCTTGCTGGCCAACTCCAACAGAGGGGAAGGCAGGGTGATTTTGGAATGGACATGAGAAACATCTCGAAGAACAACAGTTACAGGATGTTAGTAACTTTTTTCTTCGAGTGCTTGCTCACGTCCATTCCAATGTAGGTAACTCCCAAGCGGTTGTAAAGGTGGAGGGATCAGAGTTTGTTGGTATGCTGATTGTAACACCGCTCGGCTGAAGCCTGCATCGTCTCTAGCTTGCTGGGTGATGGCGTAGCGTGACACAAACGCATGGACTGACCACCACATTGCTGTTCTACAGATAATTGGAACCTGCATCACAGACACCATAGATGATGCCCAAGTTCTTTTAGAATGCACTGTCAACTGAGCAGTTGGGACCTTCACCAGGTCTTTGCATGTGCAGATACAGAATGTGATCCATGATGACATTCTCTGGGCCGAGACTAGACGGCCTTTCATTCTGTCCATGACGACTACAAACAGCTGTGTGGACTTCCTACAGGGTTAGTCCTTTCTACGAAAAACGCCTGCGCACATCTCCCATCCAATGAGTGGAGTCTCTATTCATCCCTGTTTGCATGTGGCTGAGGATAAAAAAAGACTGGCTGAAAGATATCCTGGTTACTATGAAATTATGAGATAACCTTTGGCAGAAAAGATGGGTATGGCCACAATTGTACCTTGTCCTTGAAGAAGACTGTATAGAGTGGCTCAGAGGTAAGAGCTCGGATCTCTGAAACCCTACTGGAAGAAGTAATGGAGAGTAGGAAGGCCACCTTCCAAGACAGAGCAGAGAACATGTTGCCAGCGGTTCGAATGGGGGTCCTGTTAGCCTTGCCAGCACCAAACTGAGGTCCCAAGGAGGTAGTGGCTGGCAAACCTGTGGGTATAGCCATTCCAGTCACTTAAGGAAATGGCCACAGACTGAGTCTGAGAAGACTGACTGCTGTTCACCTGTGGGTGAAAGGCTGACATTGCAGCTAGATGGACCCATATGGATGATACCATTAGGCCATGCTGCTTTAGGTGGAGCAGATGTTCCAGAATGAAGGGCGGTGATGAGTTGGTAGATGAAATACCTTTTTGTGCTAACCAGATAGAGAAATCTCTTCCACTTTGCCAGGTGAATGGCTCTATTAGATAGCTTTCTGTTCCCTAAAGCACCTAGCAAAGAGGCCCGGAGAAAGTCAGTTCCGCTGAGTTCAGACATGGAGCTTCCATGTCATGAGGAAGAGATCTGAGGTTCAGATAACATAGATGACCATGATCTTGACAGATCAAATCTGGAAACAGTGGCAGGGTGATTGGTGTATCCGCCAAGAGATCTAGGAGAGTGCTGAGCGAGTGTTGGTGCAGCTAGGCTATCAGGATCAGACATGTCTTGTCACGTCTGACCTTTAACAGGACCCAGTGTATGAGAGGGAATGCACAGAAGAGCTGATCCAAAGGATGAGAAAGGAGCCTGCGAGCGAGCCTGGGCTGTGGCCTAGGAAGAAGCAGAACCAAAGACACTTCCTGTTGTACTTCGTCACAAACAGGTCTAACTGGGGAGTTCCCCACATCTGGAAAACAGTGTTCATGACATCTGGGAGAACTGACCACTCGTGATGGTTGGAAAAAGGATCTGCTGAGATGATTTCCTAACTCATTCTGCAACCCTGGGAGGTATGAGGCTTCGAGGTGAATCGAATAGGCTGTACAGAATTCCCATAGGCGAACAGCCTCCTGGTATAAGGGAGAAGAGTGTGCTCCGTCCTGCTTGTTTATATAAAACATTGTGTGTGGGGTGGGGTGGGCGGGTCGGTCCTCAAAAGACAACACAACTTTGCTCTACAGGTGGTGCTGGAAGATGAGTACTGTAAATTGGTAGTGTTTGTAGTTACAACAAACCTTAGGTACCTTCTGTACCCCCAAATAATAGCAATATGGAAAGAAGAGGTGTTACCAAAATTCATACCCCTTGTCTCCACCCTCTTAACAGTAGGTTGGTGAGATGCAGGAGTCTGCCATAGAGCTTTTATATGCTCCATGACGGCCCCAAGGCTGCTAAAATATTCACTAGGGTGTGGGAAGACTCAGATCTCCTCTGCCTGGATACCCAGGTTCTGGACACCCATCCTCAGGAGCCTCCTGGTGCACCCTGTAATCATCTTGGGTGAACGCCATAGCTCCACCTCATCTAGAAAGAAGGAAGCAGCAACCTGCCCTGGCCCCTGTACTTCTCCCTCTGCCCTAGAGGAGTCCCGAAGGGGACAGTCCTGTAGTTCAGTACAGGATTGGCATCGGGGACTGATCCCCGTTCTGATGCAAATGGCAGGGAAGATCTTGACTCTGATGTATCAGAGCTACCCTCTGGATTGGGGGCCCTGGATTGGCTGGAAAGACCAGGGATTCCAGAATGGGCACTGCAGTGGCATTTGCTATTGCGCCAGCCGCCAGGCTATTGGCAGCATGCTCTGGTTCATGTCAGCAGTAGGGTGCCACCATCTGGAGTGGTGTCTGCTCCTGCACAAGGCATAGGACTCCGCTTCTGAATTAGAGTCCGAGGAGTCACTTCTCAGTGACCAGGAAGGAGCAGTACCAACTGGTGCTGAAGAACGGTGCCAGGAGGGAGGGAGAGAGATTGGCGCTGCGCTATCATGACTTCAACAGCTCTTGTTTTGGTGCTGCGGTAGTTCTGGTTTCTTGTGCTGCTACTGTTAATTCATGAATGGCCAGGGATGGCGGTACCAGGAGGGATAGTAAGTCACTTGCTGCCTCGAAGGCCTCCGGCCTTGACGGCAGTGTCAGGGCTGTCGAACCCCCGTGGCCTCTCTTGGTGGGGAATCCAATAGAACTCGACTCAACGGTTCCCTTCCGATAGCCAGAGTCAATGGTACCACTTACCCTGCTAGCGTCTCTGAGGGGCCCAGCACAGGTCGCACTCCATCAGCATCACTATGGCCCATAGACCTTGGAGTTCAAGAACACCCCAGTCAGTCTCTCTCTGCTTTTCCCTCAGAATTGGCGACGGGAAGCGGTGCTAAGAATCCCATGCTGGAGTTGACTTCCTCGGCACTGGTGATGTGTGTTTGTGCTGGGAGTCCTGGGCCATCAGTGCGGAGTACTTCCTTGGTGCCGGGGAGGTGGAACAGCCCTGCGCTTCCCTCAGAGACGCCAGGATAAAGTCTCACTGAAGTTTAAGTACTCGATGCCAAGTCCCCATGACTTGGCTCCAAAGGGGAACTGAGCGCTGCCTCCATGAGGAGGAACTTAAGCCCTGTCCTTTTCTTTTCTGGGTCTGAAACTCCTGCAGACCCTGCATGTGAGTCCCTCCCAGACACTTAAAGCAGCTAGTATACAGATCACTAACTGCCATTGGTTTGTGGCATGATGCACACGGTTTGAACCCCTGGGACCGAGGCATATCCTGGTGCTCAGGGAAGGGCTAGCCCTGCCAAGTGGGGTTCGCTGACTATACCACTACCGCTAAGCTAACTAAACTTAACTCTAAAGGGTAACTATTTACAATTTTACAGAACCAATCCACTTAGCACAGGTATTAGCAGAACTGCAGCGAGCAGAAGTTTCAGTGACCATCATGGGCAGTAAGAAGGAACTCAAGGGGCAGTGAGGCCCTATATACTGGCACTATGAGGGCGCAACTCCAGGGGGCAACAGAGCTGGCTCAACAGAGACCACTGAGGGAAAATACTTTCTGACAGCAGCGTTTGGGGCGAGCACGTACCTACGCTGGAATGGACACAAGCAAGCACTCAAACTACACATTTGTTTAGATGAATTTGGAAGCCCTGACCAGATTTATATTGTCCCTAGATTGGCATCAAGACAGATGCCCTCCAGGCCTATGTGGTTCCCACTGAGGTTGCAAAAACCAGTGTGTATAAATATAAATGCTGGGACTGAGGGCTGCGTTAGTAACAGATCCAGCAGATACTTGCTGGCTAAGAAAAACTCTTACACCGGGGGGAGGGATAGCTGAGTGGTTTGAGCATTAGCCTGCTAAACCCAGGGTTGTGAGATCAGTTCTTGAAGGAACCATTTAGGGATCTGGGGCAAAAATCTGTCTGGGGATTGGTCCTGCTTTGAGCAGGGGGTTGGACTAGATGACCTCCTGAGGTCCCTTCCAACCCTGATATTCTATGATTCATGCAGCCCATGTTGGGAGAGGAAAGATACAATTCCAGAACTCAAGTGACAGAGAAACAGATTCTTGGATCCCTTCCATAATGTTCTTGATCAGATAATTGTCAACGAGGAAAACAAATGTGCACTCTCGTCCTTATACATTTTGGGCCCAACCAAACACCTACTGAAGTAAATGGAAGTTCTTATATTGAATTTAACAGACACTGCATCAAGCACCATGAATGTACTGAGCACCAAAGCCAGCAAATACACCTCAGAACTAGCACAGTTATTCTCCTAGAATAACTTTTGATGCAAATCCTGTGGTTGAGATGTAGTCTCTCTGTGCAAGCACATATCTGTAAGATTTTGCAACATACTCTACAGTCATGACTTTAACATGTCTACACTTAATCTGAATGAATAACTAAAGCTAATACTTTCTCAACTTACAACTACCAAACTTTTCTTCAGCAAAATTGCGAGTAAATACTGTAAGCAGTGGATCTTAAGAGTTTAACAGAAATGCCAGTACCAACCCCTGAGAGAGCTGCTGCTTATGAGACTACCAGGATTAAAAATAAAGCAACAGGATGGCCAGCTAAGTCAGTAATTCCATTAGTTTCTGTTCTCTTTTGCTTTGGGTCCTTTTCCATTTTTGCTCATCTGTCTCTTTGTCCTAGAATTCTGGTAATGCTGGAAAGTGCTTTAAATGAAAGAATTTGCTCTAATTAAATTGAGAATGCAAATACAATTGTAATCCTGTCTCTTACCAATTTTTTTTTTTAAAACAGCTTGTTTTGTTATTACTCTTATGATCCAAATTTTTACCTACTAAATGCAGACAATTAACACAAGAGTGGCTTGTGTCTCAGACGTCACATGATTAGAATTTATCTCCAAGACGTTTCCTCTATAATAATACTGAATCTCCATCTAATAACATAATTAAAAACAAACATTCATGAACCCCTTTAAGCATCACTTACGAAGGCAGATACTCTTACTGTCATACTAGTGACAAAGGATGCCTATATGTGAGGTGCAGCTACACTTTGCTATAGTCCCTTCCTGAAACCAAGCTCTTGAGGTGAGGGTGGAAAGAACAGTTACTGACATCTAGAGGCAGAGATATGTTCTATATACCTGCCTTTGACAAAGATGGAGTGGTGAAAGGAAGCGAAAATACCTCCTTTACGTCCGTTCCTAGAAGGAGATATCTTCCATTGTTGTTCAGTGTTGGCCCCAGGATATTAAAGGGACAAGGTGAGTGAGGGATTATTTTTTAGTGGACCAACTTCTGCTTGGGAAAGAAACAAGCTTTCAAAACTCTTGTTCAGGTCCTGTGTAAGCTCAAAATTGTGTCTTTCACCAACAGAAGTTAGTCCACTAAAGGATATTACCTCCCCCACCCTGTCTCTACAGTAAGATAGAATTGTCCGGATACCGTATTTGTAATGCGACCCATCTTTAGGTATCTCAATTTTAGTCTTAAAAAGCCTCCAACAATAAAAAGGATGGATTCAGCCTTGGGCTTTGTTACCTCTCTACTTCACAGTGAAGATACACTGGTCTCAAAAGATTCCTTTACATCCCTTAGCCGAAGTTAGTCCTAATTGTTTTCATCCAATCCTTCAAATAGGAGCCCCATGTTGTGATGTCAATTCAAGAGGTGGAAGCACTGAAGCTTCTGGAGCATGCATCCACATTAGCAGCACTAAAACCACGACATGCCACAAATTAAGACCAGTTCCAAGTGCAGAACAGAGGAGTGCAGGAGCTTTGAGAACATGGATGACTCCAACTATTATTTGTGTCAAGACATTGCTTCATTACACCAGACTGACACAAAAACCTTAGTCTTGGACATAAGAGAAGAGGATTAAACTGAACAGCCTAAACAACACACAAATGTCGTTCAAGAAATACCTATAGTTCAACCTTTAAGTAACAGTGACCACAATTATAATTCATTCAGATTAGAAATGCTTTAGGGCAGGGACCATTTTTTATTAATTTGTGCAGTGCCTACCACAGTGCAGTTCTGGTCCAAGACTGGGGCTCAGAGTTATTTGTACTGTGGTAGCACCTAATAAAAAAAATATTGTTTAGTAGTTCTAAGTTCAATCTCCTTGGGGGAAAGATCACACCAAAAACCAGTACAGTAACACTACACTTGAAATGTACCAAAAAAGAAGATCCTTGAAAAAATCTGGGAAAAAATTAAGTATCCTTCATATTGAGTTTAAGAAACTTAATCGCCTCTCTCAAGTAAAGGTAATAAAATAAAATGATAAAATAGTTTCTTTTCCAGCAGTAAGTAAAGAAGATACCATTTAACATCTTCTACAATTAAGCTTTTTTTAATCAACAGGTGCAGATAACTTGTATTCAAGAGTTTTAAAAAACTTGACAACCAATGTTAATTTTTAATAAAAATGTTGTAAAACTGGAGAAACACCAGGACTGACAATATTTTTAAAAACAGTAAACAGGATGACTCCGATAATTATAGGCCAATTAACCTAACAATGATTCCCAGCAAAATAATGTAACGACTTATTAAGGATTCTAACATTAAAGAAATAGAAGATCTAAGTATAACTCCAATCAGTACGGTTTCATGAGAAAATATGTTGTCAGACAAACATGATACAGTTCTTTGACAAGATTACAAGCCTTGTTAAAATATTGGCCTGCCAAGGTGTGACACAAGGACAACAGAAGTTGGTCCAATACCCTGGGACTGACACGGCTACAACAACACTTCATATACTTTCTCACTATGTACTACTTTGTGGAACTAGAAACTTTACTTGATTAGTTTCAACACCGTTTTCCATATAGGTTATTACTTTAATTATACTCTACTTGAGCAATTTTTAAATACATACATACACACCCATCACAGAAATACGCAATGCATTATTATTTATTCACACATGCTAGGACAAAGATATTTATTACTTTACGGTTGAAACAGTGCAACACTTTCCCCAGTGGAAGTGTGGGTGACAGAATAGGCCTTAAATGGATTATTTTTCCTAACACACCTGAATCTTTGCGCCTGGTGATGAACTGGCCCTCCAAATCGTCTAGCTGGTGAATGATACAGCTGTGATAACAGTGCCACATTTTTGTTCTGGTTAGGATTGGCTGCAAACTTCACAGTAATAGGTTCAGAGGAACCTGGGGGTTTGTGACCATTGAAACTTGTAATTGCCTCTTCTGCTTCTGACCTTTTGTCAAACCGGATAAAAGCAACTCCTCTGGACAAACCTTTTAACCAAACACAAATAAAAATGCATTAAGGATGAGCTCAAAACAATTCCAAGTGAATAAACAAAAATTAAGTATTTCTAAAGTCATAGCTTTAAGTTCTACAATTTTATTAGTGGTTCTTCAAAAGGATGAAATCAAAATATTTTAAAAAATTAGGAAATTAAACACAAATGAGCACATTTACTTCAAATATATAATGATGCTGGTGGAGTAAAACACATCTATAACATGTTAGTTCAAAGTCCAAAAAATAAAAAAAACTGTATAATGTACAAGTGTTCTAGGAAACTCACTGTCAACTGACATTAAAGGAAAAATATTTCAGATCAATTAAAACTTTTTCAAAGGAGAAATGTAAAGTGACTATTTGGCTAAAAATCATTTTTTGTTTTTGCTCAGTTTTGTTATTCAGAACATCTAGAGACCTAAAACTGAAATATAATTTCCAAATAGGAAATGAATGCTTGCTGACGACACACACTATTTCAGAGATTCAAAGGCCAGAAGAGACCATTATGATTGTCTAGTCTGATCTGCTGAACACATGCCATAGAATCCAGTAATTCCCGCATTATTTGTGGTTATGCTAGAGCATCTATTAAAAAGACATCCTAATGATTTAAAGACTTCAACTGATGCCAACTCCACCACACCACCTCAGAAGTTTTTCCAATGGTTAATTACTCTCTCTCTCTCAAAAATTTGCACTTAATTTCTAATTCGATTTTGTCTAGGTTCAACTTTCAGCCACGGGATTTTGTTAGACCTTTGGTAGATAAAAGAGCCCTGTATGATCAGAAATCTTCTACTAACATATATAGCCATAAACTGTGATCAAGTCAAATCTTAACCCTCGCTTTGATAAGCTAAATTGAATGAGCTTCTTAAGTCTCTCACTCTAAAGCAGGTTTGCCAGACTTAGAATCATTCTACTGGCTCTTCTCTGAACCTTCCCCTTCCCCTACCCCCCCCTTTGTTTTTTTTTTTTTTTTTTTTTTTTTTTGATGTGCAAAGATACACTAACATGAGTCTTCACCATTCATATACCATTTATTATACACAAACTGGAAAGTGTTTTTAAAAAGATGGGTACACATTGTCTCCATTTTACAGATGGAGGAAACAGAAGTGTAGAGTGTTTAAAGTGATATAATCAAGTTCATGAAGCAAGTGAGTGGGAGAGCTGGGTGGAACCCACATGTCCTGCTTCCTAGTATAGTTATGGTTACATTATTCTACTTGATGCATTCTGAGCCTTTCTATTCAGGAGCTTTTGTCACATTCATTGCATGATTTTAAAGTACATGGGACTGAAACTGAGCATGGTCCTTACCTTAGTCCCTGCACTAAGGAAACACTGTGTACCTCAGAGGTGCCTGAGTTAGGAATATGTTCTTGGGCAGCGCCAACAATGACAGTTAGTGTTAGTGTCATTTGGGGCTCAAACAGTGCATTTGTGTAATCTTTCACGAGTTGTCATCTCCAAAATCCAACCTAAATGGAGCTACTGTAAGGTGGGTGCAAAACTGGCTGGAAAACCGTTCAGAGAGAGTAGCTATCAATGGTTCACAGTCATGCTGGAAGGGCATAACGAGTGGGGTCCTGCAAGCACCCGTTCTGGGTCCAGTTCTCTTCAGTATTTTCAACAATGATTTAGATAACGGCATAAAGAGTACACTTATAAAGTTTGCAGACAACACCGTGCTGGCAGGGGTTGCAAGTGCT
>NC_133779.1:29774331-29791201 GCF_003597395.2 Chelonoidis abingdonii
TTTCTGCCATACTCCTTCCTAGACAGTCTCTTCCCAGTCTGTATGTGTGAAACTGATTGTTCCTTCCTAAGTGGAGCACTTTGCATTTGTCTTTATTGAACTTCATCTAGTTTACTTCAGACCATTTCTCCAAATTTGTCCAGATCATTTTGAATTTTGACCCTGTCCTCCAAAGCAGTTGCAATCCCTCCCTGATTGGTATCGTCCGCAAACTTAATAAGCGTACTTTCTATGCCAACATCTAAAGTCGTTGATGATATACTTAAGTGCAATGAGAAATTAAGCATCACAATCACAGATCAGTTTCAAGTTGATTAAATGTGAGGTAACAAGTTATCCTTTGACATAAAAGGATAGTATTATTTGGCAGTAAATCCAGCCTATCAGTGAAAAGTGCTTTCTTGCTTTGTCTTGTCCAGCAGCTGAGGTCGGCAGTGCAGACTCACAGAGCATGCGTGATTGGCACAACTTTTGCAAATCAGATGGCCACATCAGATGTTCTTGGGTTAAAATTGGAGTTTTCATTCTCTGCCTGCCACATCTGACAAGTGCCCTCTGCCCAACAGAGGTAAAGCAACATTCCTAAGGTCAGTTACAGAACTGGGAATGGAACTCAGGGCTCTCAAATCTCAGGCCTATACCCTCTCCACTGTACCATGCTGCCTCCCCTGGAAAAAGTAAAGAAAAGGTAACAAAATTTCCTGCTTCAGGCTGCAAGTTGATCTCCTGCAGTGTGAAGTACTGCATAATCAGATAGTTGTATTGTTCTGTGTCAAGCACCAGGCATAGACAATTGGTGGGGGCAAGATACTGAATTTGGCAAACCAATGATCTGATCTAGTATAGAAAATCTTGTGTTCTTAATTCCATTCTCAAATTACAGAGCAGGATCTACAAAATGGACTAAGTCATGTGTTTCAGAAAAGCCCCCAAAACAGGGATGTTTGCCATTCTAGTTCTATATTTCTGCGTACACAGCGATCAATACCAAACTCAACAATTTTTATATATGTTCAGAAACTATCTGGAAAATTAAAAGTTAATTTTAAGCACCAATAATCTTTGGAGGAATGAACATTTCTGTGTGTCCTGTATAGCCAAGTTTTTAATATCCAACATTATTGTGCATACCTGTAGTTTGATCCACGAGTACACGTGAGTTGATGATGCGGCCAAAACGTGAAAACATGTCTTCTACATCTTTTTGTGTCATTGTCCTTGGTAGTCCACTAATGTACAAGTTAGCATCTTTGATAACTTCAGAACTTGGCCGAGCGTACGACACCTTCAAGAGAAATTTTTTTATTGCATGTGAAATTACATGAATGATTTGCTGTGTTATTAAGATACCCACCTAAAATCCTTCCTTCGTAATATAGGCAATTTTCCTATGTTAGTTTCATAAAAGGAAAAATGATTGCCAGGATGCGGAAAGTAATCAACAAAAGAGTTTTTTGTCCTTGATTAAAAAGAGAAGATATACAATCCTCTTCACTATTTGACTCTACTGACAAGGCCCTGTCTACACTGGCAAATTTCTGCGCAGTAAAGCAGCTTTCCGCACTGTAACTCCTGAAGTGTATACACTGGTAAGCCCCTTAGTGCGCAGAAACTGTGCAGTTGTAGTGCTTAAAAAAAAAAAAACACAACCAACAAAAGGCGTACAACTTTCTGTGCTGGGGCTGTTCTCACCTCTCTGGTCATCGGTTTGAACTCTACCGCCCTGCCCCCAGCTGACCAACCGTAATCCCCATCCCATAAATTCCTTTGGAAATTTAAGTCTCCTTCCTGTTTGCTCAGTGATGTGTGCAGTGGTCTCAGCGTATCTTTCCAAGTGGCCACGCCTGCTCCACGCACCAGGCAATCCCCCAACTAGATCAATGCTGAGCTGCTGAACCTCACCAGCATTTGGGGAGAGGAAGCTGTTCAGTCCCAGGTGCTCCAGTCGTAGGAATCCTGGTATCTATGGACAGATTTCACAATGCATGACAGAAAGGGGCCATGACCGGGACACATTGCAGTGCAGGGTCAAAGTGAAGGAGCAACAGAATGCCCACCACAAGGCGCAGGAGACAAACCACAGCTCCAGTGCTGCGCTCACAAGCTGCCGATTCTACAAAGAGCTGGACGCGATACTGAGCGGCGACCCCACCTCCACAGCGAAGATCACTGCAGATACTTCAGTGGCTCACATGCCAGTCAAGAGTGGACTGAGCCAGGAGGAGGAAATCTTGGACAAGGAGGACCCAGAGGCACAGGATAGCTCGGAGGTCAGAAATACATGCAGCCAGGAACTCTTTTCTACTCTGGAGGAGGCTAGCCAGTCACAACTGTTGGAGACTGGAGAAGTGCAAACAGGAGAGGAGGCCCCTGGTAAGTGGACCTGATTTTGGGAATCATTGAAGTGAGTTGATGGGGGCAGGAGGGTGGCAGAAAGCAGGCTTGTCTCCCACCTCATGCCTAGTTTGATCGGCGGAACAGGCTATTGATTGACTCTCTCACTTCACAGGAATCTCCTCAGAGATCTTCAGGAAACTCTCATGGAGATACTGGGCAATCCGCTGCCGCAGGTTCATAGGCAGAGCTGCTTTGTTTCTTGACCCATTATCGGTAACTTTCCTGCACCACTGTGCCGTCACAGTGGGGGGACCATTGCTGCACACAAGGGAGCCGCATAGGAGCCAGGGCAGAAGTCGCAAGCTTGGAGAAGACCCTCCCTTCATCCCCTGCTCACCCTCAGCAGCGAGATATCTTCCATAATGATCACCTCCTGTTGAAAGTGTGGGGACAAGGAATGATCATCAGGCTCTCCTACAGTGCTGGCTCCCCCCCAAGAGCCACGTGCCCAGTATACTGCAGGGTCCGGGAAGAGTGATTTACCCTGTGGCTACTCATCATTTTGGGGGTCTTGTGGCTCATATGTGCTTGCCTGGGATCAGCCAGTTAGTGACAGGTGTGTGAGTACTGGCTGTGTTTTAAATCACTGAATCAGTGCTCTCTGTGTTGCAAAACAATACTGCTTCTGTAAAATATGAAGTTTAAACGCAACAAAGCTGACCTGGGGAGCACAGCCTCTCTGTTATCGGCAGCTGAACAGCTGTGCAGAATTAGAAGGCAGCCACGAAGAACTAAGGAGGACTTTCTGAGTGATGTTATATGAGGCACTCAGCCGCCGAGAAACAGGAATTGAAGGAATGGTGGGACAGCGAGAAGAGGGACCAAAAGGAGAACATGGCACGTCAGAATGAAGCCATGGAGCAGCTCTTAAACATTATGGAGCACCAAGTGGACACGCTCCAGGCAATACTAGCTCTGCAAACCAAGCAGTTGCATGCCTGCCCTCCCCTCCAGCTGCTTTCACAAAACTCTTTCCCATGCACTCCCCAGACACCGCCAACACACTCTTATCAACCTCCTGGCTCCAATCTATACCCGCCGCATTTCACTCCCCTACCTCACAGGCCAGCACGGTGGACTCCCACGACCCTCTTCACTCAACAATTTGGCACTGCTGAAGTACAGTGCCCGCTGCATTGTACTCCAAAGGAAAAGGCTGGATATAATCCCTGGACATACACAAATCTTTAGCCATCCCGGGACCCCACCTCCTCCTGGGACCTTCCCTTCTCCCATCACCCTCCCTGCCGATGTGCTTTTTTGTTTGAGACTCTCCCCCAGTTGTTGTCTTTTAATAAAAGAATTGTGATGGTTTGAAAGCAATCTTTATTCTATTAACTGAAGGCAAACAGAACCCTGCAAAGAAACATACAATTATGTTAAACACTCTTATTGCATCGTGTGCACCAATCACCTCCTAGCATGACAAGCACTGCAATCCTGAGCAGAGCAACAAACATAAGTGGCTTTCAGCTTCAAATTGCTGCCTCAAGCCATCCCTGATCCTCATGACCCTGCGCTGTGCCCCTCTAATAACGCTGGTCTCTGGCTGTTCAGACTCAGCCTCCAGGTGCTGAGCTTCTGTGGTCCAGCCCTGAGTGAAGCTTTCACCCTTCCTTTCACAAATATTATGGAACTGTGAAAAATGAAAGGGGGAGAGGAGCAGTATCTCCCTTTTACAGACACCCAGCCAGCCCGTTAGCTATATAGCCTCTCTCGGTGGCTGTTCTCTGCTTGCTTTACCTGTAAAGGGCTAACAAAGTCACTCGGGTAAAGGAAAAGGAGTGGGCATCTGACCAAGAGAGCCAACAGGAAGGTTAGAACTTTTTAAAAATGGGAAAAAAAGCTTTCCCTTTGTCTCTCGGTTGTTCCCTCTTGGTTGAAGAGATAGGGCAGCAGGAGTGCTGTGTAAAGTTTGAACCAGGTATGAAAAATTACATTCCATACCTAGGAGGATTCACTGCGACAGGGAATGTTTAGATAGACACGATCAGGTTTATTTCTTTATTTTGGCTTGTGTATTTCCTCTGTGCTAAGGTCAGATATTTTTGTTTTCTTTTGTAACATTAAGCTGGACCCCAGGGAGCCATTCCTAGTGTTTAACCCCTTTTCAGTTGCTTTATAAAGTCTAGCAATAGCCTGATTTTCCAGATGTCTTCCTTTTCTTCTTTTTTTAATAAAATGAACCTTTTTTAAAAACCTGATTGGTTTTGTGTCTTAAGTGAGTTTTTCCAGGATTTGCAAGAGGCAGTTTTTCACTTGGGTGGTGGCAGCATTTACCAAGCCAAGGTCAGATAAAAGTTGTAACTTTGGGAGTTTAAAACAAGCCTGGAGTGGCAAGTATTAATTTTTAGAATCCTTGTGGGCCCCCACCTTCTGCACTCCAAGTGTCAGAGTGGGGAATCAGCCCTGACAGGAGCATACAGCACATGGCTATAAGCAAAGAATATTGTTATCGGCCAGGTCCAGTTTCCCACAGAGGCAGCACCAGTGGGCTTTTAAATAGCCAAAAGCACACTTAATAGACATTCTGCACTTGCTCAGCCTGTTGTTGAACCACTCCTTGTTGCTGTCAAACTGCCCCATGTATGGCTTCATAAGCCATGGCATTCAGGGGTAAGTGGGGTCTCCCAGGATCACAATGGGCATCTCAACTTCCCCTACGGTGATTTTCTGGTCCAGGAAGAAAGTCCCTGCTTGCAGCTTCCTGAACAGGCCAGTGTTCCGAAAGATGCATGCGTGATCCACATAAGTGCCTAGAGAACCACTGAGAAATGCCCCTTGCAATTAATGTACTTGGTGGCTAGATGGTCTGGTGCCAGAATTGGCATGTGTGTGTGCGCCATCTAATCGCCCCTCCACAGTCAGGGAAGCCCATTTGTGTAAAGCCATCTACAATGTCACACACGTTGCCCACAGTCATGGTCTTTCAGGGCAGGATGCGATTAATGATCCTGCACTCTTCCATCAACACGACTCCAATGGTAGACTCTCTCACTCCAAACTCAATAGTGACCAATCAGTAGCAGTCTGGACTAGTCCGCTTCCACAGAGTCATCACCACACACTTCTCCAAAGGGAGGGAAGCTCTCATTCTCATGTCCTTGCGCCACCAGGCTGAGGCGAGCTAAATCACAGTCCCATGAATGTGGCTTTCCTCATCCAAAATTTCTGCAGCCACTGCTCATCATCCCAGACGTGCATGACAATGTGATCCCACCACTCAGTGCTTGTTTCCTAAGCCCAAAAGTGGCGTTCAACTGTGGTCAGCACCTCCATGAATGCCACAAGCAGTCTCGTGCTGTAGCTAGTACATGTGGCAAGATCAATGTCAAATTACAAAGGCAAGAGGAGTGCAAGAAAGAACTCCACTGCTACTTGTGACGTGTTAGTCAAAGCGAGCACCATACTGGTCAACAGCTCGGGATCCATTCCTGCAGCCTGAAGAGGCAGGGCACATAGTACACAAACCGTTGAAAGATGGTGCCAAACACAGATGGAACCATGGGGACTGCTGGGATGCAAAACAATGCATCACGGGTCACTGGGATAGGACTCAGGATGCCCCGCGACCCCCTCAGCCTTCCCAAAGTCTTAGCAGCAGAAGAGAAAGAGGTGCTCTGTGAATAGCTGCCCAGAGTGCATGGTCCCCAATACTGATGCAAATGTGAACACGCTGTTGTGCAGGCAACTGACAGTGTGAACACACAGTAGTAGTTTCCCTTCAGCGCTCTCTGAGCAGCGCTATAACTGTCAGCACTGTAACTCTGCCAGTGTAGACGTGCCCCTAAGTGGCATCATTACTCTGATGACCCAATTATAGGCCCAGCATTGATGCTGCCAACTGACATATGATACACTGAGCAGACCCGATAGGAGTTTTGCTTCATGTTTCATATCTGTTATTTTGTAATAATTTCAGTGCCTACTAAGAACCAATAATCAAGCACAGAGCATACCAGCTGAAGAACTCATGACATCAATACAGGCTTTTGGCACCCAAGTTAGAGACAGTTAACTAGCAAAAGTACATCTTTTATCCTCTTTTCAAGCCTTCTACTACATAAAAGTATTTCAGCAGATCTTAGAGTCTATCCTTTTCAGGACAATGGTATATCTACACATTGTGCACACCTTTCCTTTGTTTTAAGGCAGCGCTTATGGAGTTCTTGAGATTCACACGAGTTCAATCCAAAAGCCAGGCAACAATCTGGAATAATCTTACCTACTGTGCACAGACACCACAGTCGTCACATATGGCGTTGGGATAGAACCCATGACCTGCCAGTAATTATGTACACCAGGAGTATGTAAATTGGCACCTAGATACTATAGTGATGGGTGCTCTAAAAATGGAGGGAAGGAGAGAGAAAGAGAGAGTCTTTGACAATAAAGCTATTACAAAAGCGGAGGTGTTTGACAGCTCATTCCACTGCACGGTTCCCCTATAAACACCCTGTTCCCAGTTTCTGGTGCTCTCTTTCTTGAGTGCATAGTATTCACTCAAGAACAGCAAATGACAAAACTAAATATTTATCTGAGCACAGAATCTAAAAAGTCTCAGACTTGTAAGAACTTCTTCCAATGTAAGTTACCAATATGATTTTTGCAAATATATTTGGAAAACAAATGGGCATTATTTGAGCTGCCTACTTGGGGTGGCTATTGTACTTTACAGTGGTATCACCAAGGAGACAGATACTTTGAGAACTCAAGAGAAAAAAAAAAATGCTGAATACTCAGCAATCCACACTTAATTCAGTAGCAGCTGCTGGGTGACCAGCATTTATGAAAGTCAGTCCAAAAGCTCTTAAACCAGTTTTAAGACAGTAATGAAACAACAAAATACTAATTAGAAGTTTTCAGAACAATTTATCTCACCAACTAAGCTTTTCAAACATTTTCTTACCTCAAAAGAAGCACTGCTTTAAGTTATGCAAGATATTAAACCAACATTCATTCTTGAGCTTTTAACTTTGCAAGGCACATAGAAGTCTAAAAAGAATTGGGGAGACAGCTTACTGGGAGAATGCATTACAGTTTTAGAAGCCAGAGTTCCAGTTAACTGTTCCTTATGTATAAATCACACTGTTACAACATTAAGCTTTAAAATCCATGCTTGTTACCTTGATGGTTTTTGACTGAAGTCTCAGGCCATTCAGTGTGTTTATTGCTCTTTCAGCATCTTTAGCGCTCACATAGTTCACAAAGCCATAGCCTAAGCTGTGTCCTGCATGAAACAACATTTTTTTACATTAATCCTGATGAATAAAAAGGTGTCACTGTTGCAATGAAGTGAAATACATGTAATAAGTAAAAAAGTATTCAGTCTTTAGATGACAAAACTTCACCTAAAATATACAAAAACTTAAGAGCTATTCCAACAATCCTGGGTTAAGTTACTCAGGCCTGTCACATCATGTGGGGTGTCTGATGTAATGCTCACCCATTTGCCACTTCAGACACTTGTGTCCCCTTGAGGCTAGTGCATCTCAGATGGCAAACAGGGAGCCTCAACCGGGGCTTTGGAGCTGTGCTCCGGCTCCACTCCAGCTCCAGGCAAAGACCTTCAGCTCCACTGCTCCAGAGCTGCTCCAGGCTCCAGCTCCGGGCTCTGCTCCAAAGCCCTGGCCTCAACAATACATTCAAGTCTGAAACAATGACTCGGGTACCCTGTGTCATCTGCAATCACAATCAGCAACTATTTTGTCACCTGGGACATATCCCGACATGTAACATTTTCTATTTCACTTGTTATCTTCTTCTCCCTACTTTCAACGGGGTGTTTCAAAATCTAAGAGAACAGTTAAACTTCATGCAAAAAAAAATGAACCAAGTTTATAAACACACAAAGCTTGAAAAAAAGAGTGGCAAGTGAGGTTTGGCAAATGACCGTGCACTAGAAAAGGCACAAGACTATCAGTTTCCCTGCTGCTGCAGCAACTGAATCCTCCATTCCTGGAGGCAAGAGCAGAGAAAGAGGGCTCTCTTTCACACAACTCTTATTATTTTGTTAAATTTTTCATGCTCTGTATATAAGGATGGAGAAAATCTTAGGTCCAAGTTGGTTCATGCCTTGTCTCTTAAAACAAAAAAAGCCCTACTTCTCTGAAGGTATATTACTGGATGTTCATGTCCATTCTTTTCTTAAATTATTCTTTACTCACTCTTAAGTGTCTGAGAATAAAAATTCAATATTTAAATCATCTCAGACAGGAGCTTCAGAGTAAGTAACTGTACCGTTCCTGGCATACTGCCTTATTTACCTAAAGGTCTAAGAGGTAGGTACTTACTCTGAAGAAATGCATTCTCAGATAAACATTCTTTCTTCAATTTCCCTACATGTCAGCCCCTTTGAAGTACCAAGTACTAAGCTCATGTTAGGGTGCAACTATTTCCACCAGATATATAACACATTTTAATCTTTTCAAATAATTTGACCTCAATACAGTGACACTCCCCCACTCCCTTCTCAGACTCCTTCTCCTTGCTTCCCAGTCAGAGCCATGGGCTGTGATTAAAGACAGCTAGGGAAAGATCGTATTATTTTATCTGACAGTCTAGAAGCTCTGCTTTGGTGGAAATGGTTTGGTCTGAGGTCACTAGGAGAGAAGACATGGCTGAGAAAGTTGCCCCAGAGGACCTTCTTCTGAATCAGTCATTTCTGGCATGTGGGCTGGTTCCAAAGTAGCCATCATCAGATAAAGAGGGAGCTCTGTAGTGTCCCAAGGTGAGATCCCCTGCAGGATCCATGTATTATAGCAAAATTAAACCCTCTAATATCATTTCAAAGTTGACTACACCAAAATAATGCCAGCTTTCCAGTACCTGCTCTGGACCATCTACAGATAATAGCAGTGGACTTTTAAACATCGATCCTCTCAAAAGTACCAGTACATCCACACAAGGATGCATGAGATGAACTAACAGCAATATCAAAGAACAGAAGGAATTTCGAGGGGTATAATGATTCAGTGATTATGAAGAGTCTTGGGAATAACTATGTATGATATGGGGCTAAATTTAATAAGCAACAACAGCACCCTTTGACATTCTTAATGAAGTTGTACACATCGACCAGCAAAATTACAACACACACTAGGATAAAAGATGTAACAGTTCAACAGTCTGTAACGCCAAAGAGCGCTACTGTAAATTTCACACCTTAATCACAAAAGGATCAAATGCTTCTGACTTCTACCAATCTGCTATAGCTCCCAAATGAAATGGACCTCTCATCAACTTTCCCCACATAGGACTAAAGACAGTGTGCTATTCTCTCCATTAATATAGCGGGCATATCCTATTTTTTGTTGAGGATGAGCCCTCAGTGAACTTGAATGCTTCCAGATGGTTTCGAAGGAGAATGTGTTATTTATGACAGACAACTCTCTTGATGGTTTGGTACCACTCTATCACAATCTTTTCCTCTTAACTATGGATAACGGTGGCCCCCTAGGTGCCTGCTTCATCCTTGGAGGATACAAAGAATTACAGCTAACCTGTGACAGATGAAGCAGAGATGACAGATGTTTTTAAATTCATATGGTGTGACTATACAGATGGCAAAAAAAAAAAAAAATCTTGACTTCTACTATAGCATGTGTAAAGTCCTGATCAATGGATTTGGTCTGATTGCAGATAGACTGAATGCAGACTGCCTTCATCTGATTGCTGACGAGACTCTCTCCAATTTGGAGGAAACGTCTCGTTACTTTACAGATAAAAGTCAGAGGTAGACTGAATTCTCTGTATCTGAGATAATGGGGCAGGGCCTGGAAAGAGATAAATACTAGATTCTCTATGGTTGAGTTTTGGTCTGCATTATGCATTGGTAGAACTTCATGCCACAACCTGTTATTTGGGTTCCACGTCCTTCCTGACTGGTATAGACCATTGGAGAGATGGGAAAGGCACTGGATCCTTCACAACTGGAGCATGGTAACACCTCCTTTGAAGAGCAGAGTGTTTAATGCTCTATAGGAAGCATATTTTCAGCTTCTGTCCAGAAACCCACCTCGAAGCAGACTATCAACTAGTACCTAACCTCTCACCCTTAGCAGAGATCATGGAAAAGGTTACAGTAAAACTAATTTCTCAGTATCTGGAATTTCCTCCATCTTTTTCATCAGGGTTCCAACCTAGGTACAGATTGCCAACCAACACCACAAGTGCAATCTTCTCCTGGCAAAGGATAAAATCCATAATCCTTGTTATCAACTCTTCCTTCAGTACCACAGATCATGAAGTGTTATGGCAAGCCAACAGGGCTGCTCTTTAGTGGCTGTGTTACTTTTTCTGGCAAGATCCTGAGGGCTCTTTCATGTGAAGTACCACAAAGTTCTATGATGTCACTCAATGAGCATGCTAAATGACTGGCAAAGTAATATGGCCCTAAATATTTCAATATATTGATGATAGATTTATTGCCATTCCCTACAGCTCAGAGAGCGAAGTTAAGCATCTTCCCTAGCTCTGGATAAGATTGGCTATGGATGAGAGTGAGCTGAATGAAACATATTACAGATAAAAACTGAATGATGTAGTGGGTTAAGGGAGGAAACCGGAGGGGGTGGCTTATGTCAGATCCTCTGAAGGTGTCTGGCCAAAATCAGTAGTAAAATTTAAAAATTAAGGGTTTGGTTAAATTTCCAGCTGCTGCTAGATGCTCAAACAAGAGCAGTGACAAAGACAGCCTTTTCCTGCCTCTGGCAATGGGGTTGCATCCTTTCCTCTCAGATGAAGACTTTTCCACTATAATCCATGCCTTTGTCACCTTTAGATTGAACTCAATGTGCTCTATACGTAGGTTAGATCTTAAATCCATTCAGAAGCTGAAGCTAGTGCAGAATGTTGCAACTCGTTTGTTAAAATGGAGTATCTTGCTGTAAGTGCATGATGGCAGTGCCCCAGAACCTATCCCTTGGCTCCCAGGTGTTGATTTTGAGTTTTAATGCCATAAACGGGTTGGGATCACCCAACACAAAACACTGCTTTCCTTGCGCAATCGTGCAGTAGTTGTCATCAGAAGAGGCATATGACCTACAGCTCCCTGGGTACAGAAGAGGGAGCTGGTCAGAGACCACTTGCTCTGAAGGTTTCTGACACTGTAATTCACTCCCATCTCCTAGTTCTAGATAGTCCAACTTAACTGATTTTCAGGGCATGCTGGAAAGTATATTTTGAGCAGGCATTTGGAGAGAGCTGAAGTGATTAGCGAAAGTGTTTATTTAGGGGCCAGGAGACGCATAGGGGACAAATTATTTAATTTATCCTACGTTTGCAGGTTGGTGACAGTACGTATGATATTGGGGGGAGAGAATGACTAGAGGAGAACATACTGCTGTATTGATTTTGTAATAGTTTTCATAGTCTATTTTTAGTTGATGGAAAGGATAGCAAGACTCTGGATAGACCAGCTTGTGTGTATATTTAAATCCAAACACATTAAATTAAATAAAAAGCAAAAGCAAATACACCCTTTCCTCAGCTGAATCATTAGCCAAGCATAGCACACATAAAAGTTGTTTTAGATAAAGTATTACGCTCACAATCAACACAAAGAATCTCTTTTTTATTGTTGTTGTAGTCTAACTGCTTCTCTTGAGGCATATGGTATTGGCCACTGTCAAAGACAGAAAAACAGAATAGACAGACCATTTATTCTGATCCAATACTGCAATTCCTATGTTTCTGAACATCAATTTTAATGAACAAACGCCCCAAAAATGACCGTGTGCAAAACCATTAGCTTCAAGTTAAAAAAGATATTTAAGAACTTGTTCATCCTTGCTGTTCACTCTTTGTTTGGACAGGTGTGAAAAGCCCGAACACCTTGCCTTTTCAGTCTTTATTGCATTTACAAACAGCAGCACTGAAATGCTTTATTCAAAAACTTTTCCAGAAATCAAGATCTTCAACTAGCCCAGTCTCCCAGTACCTTCAGGTTAGGCATTAGGGTTCTCATCTTTTCTAGAAAGCTGTTTCATACAATTAACTTAATAGAAACAATAGCTTTTGGACAAACAGGAACTAAAATAAGTAATTTACATCAGTTCTGCAGTGAACTTGGTAAAGAAGTGTTCACATATATGGAGTAGGAAAAGGGGATTTGACTTAGGAATAGAAGCAGCAATCTTGATATGCAGCACAATAAAATTAAATTTTAAGTTTTTAAATGTACTTTAAGACTAGAGTGGTTAAAAAAAAACTATAAAAGTTGGGTGGGTACAGGTTTTGAAGAAATTGCAGTCGAAGAGGTGAGAAATGTGTTACACGCTTAGAAAACATGTCCAATTTTTAGACTACAGGCAATTCATAACAACCAAATAGTTCCATATGTTTACATATTTGGCTGAGCAAAGCAAGGCCTTACACTCAATTCAATGTCATTTCTCTGTCTGTAATGTGATAACTTTTCAAAACTGCACTGGCTCAATTCCAAAATGTGAGGGAATGTGCCAGGTATCAATTTGCCAAAATTGATAAGATTCTGCACAAGTCAGAAAAGCCTGATATCCACTGATCTAATTCTTATGATTACACGGACTCTGGATACAAGGTGAGGTCAGTGCCCTGAGAGGTTAAGGTGAGATATTGAGACTCGAGAACTTCTCTCTGCAGCACCAAATGGGCATTCTGTGGATCTAATTTAAGTGAAAATCAGGCTTGCTGGAAGCCTCTCACACATTCACCCACTGGGCCCCTCACTTCCACTCCAGCCAGGTCTGCCCCCAGCTGGGAAATTCACCCCGGGGCAAGAACTGGCCCTCAAGAGGTCAAGGGATCCAGCTTCACCTACATAAACACTGAAGTATGCAACCCTCTAGATATTACCAAATGATTCTTTAGGGCTTCCTAGTATGAAATGAAAAAGTGAACAATGACTCTTAAATTAGTAGCCACTGGACTGTTGGCAACTTCTCAATGGAGAAGGAAAATTTTTTGAAAATTAGACAAATGTTAATAAGTATGGGTGTCAAATTATTAAAAACAAACAAACAGTCACAATTAAATGCAATTTTAATCACAATGTTAAACAGAATACCAATTTAAATTTGTTATAAATATTTTGGACGTTTTTCTACATTTTCATATATATTGATTTCAATTACAACAGAATACAAAGTGTACAGTGCTCACTTAATATTTCTTATCTTCTTAGTTTACAAATATTTGTAAACAAAAGAAATATTTTAAATTCACCTCATTCAAGTGCTGTAGTGCAATCTGTATCATGAAATTGCAACCTACAAATGTAGAATTATTTTGTACATAACTGCACTCAAAAATTATATATATACACACAAAAAAATAACTTTAGAGGCTACAAGTCCATGCAGTCCTACTTCTTGTTCAGCTTAATCATTAAGACAAACAAGTTTGTTTACATTTATGGGAGATAATGCTGCTCGCTTCTTATGTATGATGTTACCTAAAAGTGAGAACATGCATTCACATGGCACTGTTGTAGCAGCATTGCAAGGAATTTAACTGCCAAATATGCTAAATACTCGTATGCTTCCATGTTGATGATTGGTTCTGCTTAACAATGATTCAAAACAGTGATTAAATCACGACTTTTTTTTAAATTTAGATACTGTAATTTGTTTTGCATTAATCCCTTGCATTAACTGCAATTTGACAGCCCTAAAATTATATTTTGCTGTAACTGAAGGGTTAACTCATCAAGTACATACCTATACAAAAATATATACAAAGGAAAAACATACTTAAATATTTAGTTAGAATTTGCAGTGAGACGTAATCCTTATGGGAAAGTGAAGAAAGGAGGATCCACCCTCATGGCCCCAAATTCACCTACCCTTCTTGCCAAAGTGATAACCACAAGAAAGGGAATTATCATGGAAAGGAGGGACATAGAGTAGGAAGCCAGAGGCTCAAAAAGCTGTTTCATCAGTGCCGATAGACCTAGGTTAAGGTCCCACTGGGAGGAGGCGATAGGTTGCATGGTGAGAAGGTTCTAATGAGGCCTTCCAAAACCTAGCAATCAACAGGTGTGTAAATACAGCGTGTCCTTCCACAGGAGGGTGAAAAGTGCTAAACTGCTGCTAGGTAGGCCCCGAGAGAATGGAGGGAGAGACCTGGTGACTCCAAGCACAGGAGGTAATCCAAAAAAAAAAACAAAAACAAACACACAACAAAAAAAAACAAACCCTTCACCTCTTCTAGGAAAAAGTCCTTTTTGTTGGGCCCAGGTGGAGAAGCAGTTCCACTTGCCCCAGAAGGAATGCCTTGTGGACTCCTTCCTGCTACTCAAGAGGTTGTCTTGCACTTCTGATGACCACACCCATTCTAGAGAAGATGCCCATCTAAATATCACACTGTGAGGTGAAGTTGTCTGCTGATCAGGATGTCTGATTTTCCTATTATGTTGCATTAGCAGCTCAGGGAAAGTGGGGGATGGGAAGTGGAGGGCAAGCTGACATGCAGAGAAGGTTGGGAAACCAGAACTGTCTGGGTCACAGTGGGGCAATCAGGATAACCATTGCTCTCTCCTGCCTGATCTCATGGAGTACTCGTGGCAGGAGTGGTGGTGGGGAAGACGTAGTTGATCTGGTCCAACCAGCAGAGAATGAGTGCATTTCAAGTGGAAACCAATACCGCACTAGGAAAGGTACGTGCCTTGGGGGAGGCAAAGAGGAGGCCCCCCATTTGTTGAAGATGTCACTTACTACGGTATCGTGGAACTCCCACTTGTGATCAGTCATGAACTGTCAGCTGAGAGAGTCTGCAATCATGTTCTCAGTCCCTGAAGGATAGGTTGCAGATAAAAGGATCTCGTGGACGATGCACCAATATCATTGATTGACCACCTCACCACAAATAGAGCAGTTTTACTACATGAACAAACAAGGAGGAATGAAGTTAACAGTGGTGGTGTTGTCCAGAATGATAAGAACATGACGGGAGCAAATGGTTAGGAGAAATGCTTGGCATGCCTTCCTTACAGCTCTGAGTTCTAGAATGCTGACGTGCATCCTGAATTCCTGAGGGGTCAATGTTCCCGATGTTATGTGACCTCCCCACTAATGAAGGATGTGTTGGTGATAATCATCTTGTCCGGGGAGGATGGGAGAAAGGGGACCCTCACACAGACCTGCTGGGGGTCTGTCCACCACTGGAGGGAAGAGTGTCCTTCAGTAGGAACTATCAGTATCAGATCCATGGCATGGCACACGGGTGAGTAAACTCTCTAGAGCCACATCTAGAAGCAGCAACAGTGGAGGCGAGCCAAGGCAGTGATGTATGTGCCCAAGGCCACATGGCCAAAGAGGGACAGGCAAGTCCTGACCGGGACAGAAGGACTGTTGACTACTTGGGCTACGAGTTCCTGCAGAGAATGGAATATGTTCCTTGGTAGGTATGCTCGTGCTATGATTAAGTTGATGGAGGCCCCTATAAATTTTAGGGACCACGTGGGGTCGAAAGTTGATTTTTCAACACTGATGCTCACCCCAAGGGATGAAATGAGTCTGAGCAACATGGAGGTGGAAATCTGGACTTCATCTCTGGACCACGCTGCCAAGAGCCAGTCATTGAGATAGGTGTTATGAGGTCCTTGTAGTCCGCTGAGATAGGCCCTTATGATGGAGAAAGCTTTGGTGAAGACCCTGGGAGCAGTGAGAGTCCAAATGGCAGGACCCTGTACTGAAAGTGCTGAAGGCCCACCGTAAACATCAGGAACCTTTGGTGGGACGGATGAATGTTTATATGAAAATAAGCATCCTGAATACTGAAAGTCATAAGCACATGCCTTCTTCGAATGATGGGATGACAGCTGCAAAAGGTGACCATATGAAATTGGGTTTTGCAGAGAAGGCAATTGAGATGAGAGAGATACAGGACTGGGCTCCACCCATCCTTCTTTTGGGGTATCAGGAAGTAAGCTGAACAGAAAAGTCCAGAGGAACCCACTCCTTCGCCTCTCTTTGTGGTCAGGTGGCCACCTCCAGGGCGAGGATGCTGTCATGAGTGGTCCTTCAGGAGGGATCAGGGAAGGGACTGCGAATGACGCAGCATAAAGAATGTGATCATATAGCCCTAGTGGATGACATTTAGCACCCACTTATACAGTAACTCCTCACTTAAAGTCGCCCTGGTTAACACTGTTTCGTTGTTACCTTGCTGAACAACTAGAGAACATGTTTGCTTAAAGTTGTGCAATGTTCCCTTATAACCTTGTTTGGCAGTTGCCTGCTTTGTCCACTGCTTGCAGAAAGAGCAGCCATTGGTGCTAGCTGGTGGGGGCTTGGAATCAGGGTGGACCAGCAGCTCCCCTAAGTTCCCTGTGCGGCAGCCGCCCAGAAGGCTAATCAATTGCCAGCGGTTCAGCTATATCTCCTCCCACTGCCATGTGCTGCTCCTGCCCTCTGCCTTGGAGCTGCTCCCAGGAGCCTCCAGCTTGCTTGGCGGGGGGGGGGGGGGGGGGGGGGGGGGGGGGGGGAAAGTG
>NC_133779.1:29791719-29872299 GCF_003597395.2 Chelonoidis abingdonii
CCCTTACATTAATTCTTATGGGGAAATTGGATTTGCTTAACATTGTTTTTGCTTAAAGACAGATTTTTCAGAAACATAACTACAATGTTAAGTGAGGAGTTACAGTACGTTGTTACTGCGCTCCAAGCTTGCAAAGAATGCTAGATGACACCCAGATGGAGTGGTGTGGTTGTATGGCAGCAGGCAAGTTAGCTAACAGCTCTCTAGAGTTCCTCAGAAATACCTCTTCTGTATGGGTTGCATCTGGGAGGAGGAAGACTGAAGGTGGATCCTGAAGGATGAGATTTTTGAATCTTCTGATGCTTCCTTGGTGTTTCATAAGGCTGGGTTGATGGAAAAACTGGGAGGTTCTGTAATGCTGTGCGAGCTGCGGCAGTAGAAATTAAGTTTCAGCACACGTGTGTAAAAACTCAAAATGGAATGTAGCTCTCAAAATCTTGAAGGTGCGGAGGGAATCATCAGGTCTTTGATGGTATTTTGTACCTCCTTGGGTAAACCAGACAAATGGAGCCACCAGCACCTCCTCATGACGATGTGCCCACGGCCATTTAGTGCGATGAGGTATCTGCTGCATGTACCGCTAATTGGACTGAGGTCCTTGCTACCAGCTTCCTCTCCACAATTATTGCTTGGAATCGGGTCTGATCCTGTTGTGGCCGTTTCTCAGCAAAATCCTTCAATTTTCTGTAATTCAGGAAATCATATGTGGCCTGATCATTTGAAATCCTGTATTGAAGGCTGGCTGAAAAGAAGACTTCGCAGCCTGAAAGGTCCAGTTGCTTGCCCTTCTTGTTGGATGGGATGAAGTGCAGATGCTGTTACCTAGCCCGTTCTGTCACTGCATGTACCACAAGTTAATTGGGAGGTGGATGTGAGAACAGAAACTCAGACCCCTTGACTGGTACATAGTATCTTTTTCTGCCCCCCTTTCAGGTAGGTGTATGTGTGGCTGGTATATACCAAACTCTGTGAGTTGGCTCAAGGATGGCATCGTTGATTGATATTGAGGCCAAGCACAGTCACTCTGAGAGAAGTATATCCAGCAGCTTATGCTGAGTGTCTTGGATCTCCTCCAGGGGAATGTGAAGTTCTCCAGGCACTCCACGCAGGAGATCCTGGAATTGCTAGTAGTCGTCAGAAGATGGGCAGGACATTGAAACCACTGCCACATCAGGAGAGGATGAGGGGAATTTCTCCTGTTCCAGCAATTAACGTCTGAAACGCTCATCCTCCATTACAGGTTCCAAATGTCAACTCGAATGCACCTCAGATGGCGAAATAGGTGAAGCCTTCCTGACAAAATGGACAGGTTATGAGAGAAGGTATTGGGGCCAGGATCCCCAATAGGGCCAGAAGGATGGATCCAGAGGGTGCTGAGGAGGGCCCCATGGTGCAAGGAAGCCAGTGGCTCCATAGCAGCTGGAATGGAGAATACTGTCATAATATAGAAGCCCTCAGTGAATACTCATAGTGGCAGAAAGGGATAGATGGTCCCTAACCCTCATCCAAGTTCTTTGAAGATGAAAACTCGGAGACCAGTTCCATTGGCAATACCATCGGAGCTGGCAGAAGCATGTGCACTACTGGAGAGAGGGGTGATGAGTGCCTCAGATGTGGCATGTCTGATGCCAGATATAACGTCTCCCTGGAAGTAGAGGGCTCCAGAAAGCATGGGGACCTTGGTACTCCCAGAACAAAACACTTACTAGGGTTCTGGCACTTTTCCCAACCTCCCTGGAGTCAAGAGCATTTTCTCGGTCCCCGGAACCAAAATGGGAGCGGTGGTCTTCCTTGGAGCTTATGGCTCTATGTTGACTTGTGTGTATGGGTCCACACTCAGTACTAGTGGATCTGTGGATTTATGCAGCTTCTTTTCATGTTTGTGCACTTTAGGTTGCACTCCGTCCCCAGGACTAGAACTCACGGAAGGAGTCTCTCCCTTCTTAGGTTTAGGAGAAGACTTACTGCCATGCTTATGTGCATGTCTCCTTATCTCCTAACTAGGCCCCGGCACGTGGTCCACAATGGTGGTACTGCTGGCGCCGGCCTCGAACGTCGTAGTTGAAGGCACACTACCGGTAGCCTCAGGTTGATATACAGGGGGTTGCCTGGCCAGGGTCAAAGTGAGGTCTCATGGCAACTTCCATGAGGTACTTCTGGAGGTGGAAAGTCTGGGTATGGCTTGGGAAGAACTGGCAGATATTGCACCTGGATGAAATGAGGGCTTCTTCCAAGCAGTATATGCAGTGTTGGTGTTCATAGCTGACCAAGAAGGAATGCAGGCAGGAGGCGCAGATTTTAAAGCCTGGGGTTCTCTGCATAGTCCAGTAGCCGCACATGGGTGGTGGTGGGTGTTCACTGCAAACAAAACAACCCCAAAAGGAACCCCGATCCTCCTAACAAACTACTAAAACTACTATAAAATCTACAGAAATGGTAAAAACTGTAAAACTATGTACATTTTTTTTTTTTAAATAATAAAGTGCATCAAACGCAAGAGGACACTAGTAGTTCCGACCTGGACCATGCGGCAATCAGAAGGAACAAGAGACGTGATTGGTCCAGTCCGCCCTTTATCACCTCAGAAAAAACCATGAGGCAAGCCATGGGCGCATGTGCGGATCAACGAACACTATTACCTGAAAAAATCTCCAGATCCAAAACACATGGTACACATGCATAAGCCCTCACGGGAATACAATAGGGACCAATCATTCGAAGAAAAACTGTCTTTTCAGTTTAAAGCAGAAAAAAAGTCCTTGATGACAAGGAGGTTCACCAATGACTATTTTTGTCTAAGATTTCTCTAAACAAAATGATTTTTTGTAATTGTTAATATTACACTTGTGGTGCTTGTGTGGTAGAGAGATTTGTAAAATTGCTAAACTACTTCCTAAACAAACAGTTATTTTAAGGGGGAAATCATTTAAATTTGCATAATAAAGGCTGCCCCTGCTTCCTTAATTTTGCCCCAATGATATGACATTATTCTCTTGTCCCACAGAACCTGAGCCTCAAATCAACGCCTAGAATACATACTAAAGCTATATCTACAGTACAGCTTATATCAGTATAACTTATATCACACAGGGGTGTGAATAAACCACCACCGAGTGACATAAGTGACGTGGACATAAGTGCTCGTGTGTATAGTGTACATTGGTGGAAGAGCTTGTCCTGCAGACATACCTGCTGCCGTTCGCTGAGGTAGTTTTATTGAGAGAGCATCTTCACCAGGCGCGCTGCAGCAGTATCATCCAGCTGTGCCGCTGCAGCGCTGAATGTGCAGCTATACCCCCAATGAGGCAGTTATCTGAAGCCCTCACCCCACCCCAGCCTCATTCAAAGGTGTGTAACAAATAAAGCAGGGAACTACAGGAAGAGAAAGGATGGGCTTGTGGTTTAGGAAGTGCATTGGGGCCGCTTCAGAAAGTGGGCAAAAGTAAGATCATCCTGGATAGACGTTGCCTGTGTCTTCCTCCTCAGTGGATATTTACATAGCTTTTGAGGAATCGTCAGCCCATCACACTCTAAACAGTCATATTTCTTTTCAGCACTATCCCTTTGCCCCCAAGTAATAGGCTGAAGCATTGTTAAGGGGGGGGCTGGGACAGCCTATGAACCTTGGGCAACAATTGACATGAATTACATCAAGACAAGGGTGTTACATATCCACAAAACAGCAGCACAAAAACAGGCTAGAGGTACAGTTTTCTGCATCAAGCCAGGAAAAATTTCCATGGTGCCCAACCTTCCAACCAAGCCAGCCACCAAGACCTCCAAGTGTGATGTGACAATCAAACATAACTTGGTTGATTAACTCCTCAAAGGAGATTGAACTTCCAACTAAGCAATGCAAAGGCTCTCAGGACAAAACCCTCAGCCCCGACACTCTGCACAGAAGTCAGATGATTGCTTTGAAGCAAGCACAGAAGCATAATCACTCCAACAGAACACAGAAATTCAAGACGAGTGCTCCATCCAGTTCAGTATCCTAGCTCTAAAACCGACGCAGCTTGCATTGGCCACAAGATACCAAAAAAACCCAAACAGATATGGGGACAACCTGCTCCCAGGGAAGTTAGATTATGCCCTAAAGTAGTGGCTTTAGATACTAGTTACTAAAACTTTGGAAGGTAACTCTGGATGTTGCCCTCTAGGAAAGCAGTTCCTTCTCTACTTAGGCACAAGTAGCTTAAAAGCCATTAGCCTCTGGGAAAACATGGCAATTTTGAATGAGATAATTGCAAATGTAATAGGAAAGATAGAAAAATACTTAACATTGCTTAAACACTAATTTCTCCAACAGTTAAAAAAAAAAAAAATAATAATTGGAGATATACCTATCTACTAGAACTGGAAGGGACCTTGAAAGGTCATTGAGTCCAGCCCCCTGCCTTCACTAGCAGGACCAAGTACTGATTTTTGCCCCAGATCCCTAAGTGGCCCCCTCAAGGACTGAACTCACAACCCTGGGTTTAGCAGGCCAATGCTCAAACCACTGAGCTATCCCTCCCCCCAATATGAGGATAACTGGCAATGATATTTAACTATATGGAAAATGTAACTAAAGACAGCCATTTGTTAGCAAAAAGGGTTCAAAAAAAGACACTAAACAAAGATCTATAGAATTTTATTTAAGGGACAAAGATGCATTGCTCAGCAAAATAAAGAGAGTTAGCAGATGCCTCAGTACAAGTGATCATGATTTTATTTGCTATGTGAAAACAGAACACAGTCCCAGCCAGTAACAGATTCGTGGCATTCTAAAAGGGCCATTTCTCAAAGCTAAAAATAATTATATGAAATACTGACTGGGTGCATAATGCTTCAGTTAGAGGGGCATCCTGGCTGAGAGGATATGAACGGAACAATAAAATATAGAGTCAGCATGCAGCAATTAGCAAATGGAAAAAAGGGAAATGGATTGCAATTAATATAAACTAGAAGTTAAGAATTGCAGTTGACTCATAAAAGAAGTTAAAGGTACCAAAGGAGTAATAATGGCTAACAGGTTAATGGACAATAAGAAAGAATATTTTTAATGAATCATGAGGCAAAAGAAATCCTAACACTTATACAGATCTTTACTAGACTGAGATGGTAAAATAGTCAACAATGCACAGAAGGTAAAAGCATTTGGTTAATGTTTATTCTGCATGAGGAACAAAGCTAGATAATGCATCCACCTCATAATGGCACCATTCCAGCAGTAACCAAGGAGGGTGTTAAACAGCTTCTACTAAAGTTAAAAGCTTTCAGTCAACAAATCTGGAAATGTTGCACCCAAGAGTCTGCAGGCCACTGGCGTTAGTTAAACAAACCTTGGAAAACAAATTCCAGAGACCAAGAAGAAAGTCAATGTTCTGACAATATTTAAAGAATAAAAACAGGAGTAGCAGCTAATTACAAGTTAGTTTGACCTCAATGTCAGGCAAAAATAATGGAACAGATGATGTGGGACTATCAATAAAGAGAAGATGGAAATATAATTAAATGACAATCAGCATAGCTTAATGGAAAATAGGTGCTGTCAAGCAAACTTGATTTTTTTATTTTTTTATTTTTTTTTTTTTAACATTTCAAATCTGGTTGATAAAGGTAACTTGATAGAATATACTGTGATATCTGTAAGGCATATGACTTATTACCTCAGATTAATACGTCTGTATTATATTAAATCAGTGGTTCTCAGACTTTTGTCCTGGCGACCTCTTTCACACAGCAAGCCTCTGAGTGCAACCCCCCCTTATCAATTAAAAACACTTTTTAAATACATTTAACACCATTATAAATGCTGGAGGCAAAGCAGGGTTTGGGCTGGAGGCTGACAGCTCGCAACCTCCCATGTAATAACCTCACGACCACCTGATGACTCTTGACCCTCAGTTTGAGAACCCCTCCATTAAATCAATGATATTTGTTAGATAAATTAAAATAGGCTAACATCTCAAAATGCAATCGTTAATAGAGAATGATCAAATAGTGGGGGTACTTCTACAGCAGTGATTCTCAAACTTATTTGACTGGGCCACCTCTTTTTTGTATCTGTAATAGTTTACTACCCTCACCCCAAGTACATATACTGCAACCCTGTTCTGAAAGCAGAGCAGAGAACAGCAGCTGCTGGCCAAGTGCCCAGCTCTGAAGGTAGCGCCACGCCAGCGCCAGCACCAGCACAGATGTGAAAAGTCATATTCGTCAATATCACTTTTCACAACAGACTTAGCACCTCATTGTCATGCTTATTTCTACACTGCTGCTGCCAACCTAGGGCTGACAGCCAGGGTCCTGTCACTTCCTAGTGAGAGACTGGAGCAGTGGGAGACGGGGGGAGCCCGGGCTGCCGGAGGGAGGAGACCCTGAGCCCAGGTGGCAGGGCTCCGGCGTCAGCCCGGGATGGCAGGGCTTCAGCTGCCCCGTTACCCCCACCTCCCATATGTGCATGGCACTTCTGCACGAGCCCCAGCTACCGAGATTTTGAGAGCTCTGGCTGTCGAAGTATAAATAAATGTCACACACTCATACCCCTTGCGCCTCTCTTGACACGTCCCTGCTCCTCCCTTGGGAGGCCTGCCCAATAGCTTAAGAATCACTGTTCTAGAGGGTTCCTGCCTCATCTTTCTCAGCCTTATGTAATTTAATATTTATTTTTTTTATATCAATGACCTGGAAGAAAATATAAAAAGTCTTTGCAGATGAAGTTTGCAGATGACTGGAAAATTGTAGTAGTAAACACCTCACACAGAGTAGTCTAGATTGCTTGGTAAATTATGTAGAATAAGTTGAAACCATGAATTTCAATATAGCCAAATGCAAGTTCATAGATTTAGGAACAAAAACATAGGCCAGTATTTACAGGATGAGTAACTATTCTTGAAAACAGTGACTCCAAAGTACTTAGGGTCATTGTAGTAGGCCACCTGAAGACAAGATGGATGTTATGGCAAAAAAGTCTAACAAGATCCTTGGATGTATACACAGGGATCTACTTAAGTGTAGGGAAACAGAATCACTTGCATATACAGCACTGGGAGACCACTAATGGAATAGTGCATCCAGTTCTGATGCCCATACTTCAAAAAGAGATAGAAAAAATTGGAGAGAGAGTCTTCAGAGAACAGCTATGAAAGTGATTCAAGGAATGGAATACATGCTGTACAATGAGTAACTTAAGAAGTTCAATGTAGCTAAGCAAAAAGAGTTAAAGGTCTTGATCATAGTCTACAGGCACCTACTGAGGTAGAAAGTATCCGATACTAGGGGACTAATCAAGTAGAGACTGCGTAACAAGATTCAATGCCTGTAAATTAAATCTAGAAAAATTCAAACAGGAAATAAGACAAATCCTTAAACGAAAGAGTAATTACCAATAAAGGGATGAGGTAAATTCATTATCACTTGAAGTCTTAGATAGAGAGGTTGCATATCTAACTCAACCACAAATTACTGGGCCTGAAAGTGTTCATGTATATAGTAGGGACAAACAATTTCCTTCAATATAGGAATTGCCATATGAATTCTTCAGCCTGTGTTATGCAGGCCAGACCATGCTCACAGTTGTCTTTTCTGGCCCAAAAATATAAATATACTATAATACATATAAACCTAGGTACGTAATAACTCTTTCTAGTTTGCTCATGTCCAGCGCAGAACATTTATTCTAAGTGTGATCTTATATTACCAGAGACACAATGATGCAGTGGAATACAGTTTACAGCAACAACCGTGGTCAGTCAGATTAATTCACGAGGTAAGATTAGAATAACTAAAAGCAGCAAAGAGTCCTGTGGCACCTTATAGACTAACAGACGTTTTGGAGCATGAGCTTTCATGGGTGAATATCCACTTCGTCGGATGCTCATGCTCCAAAACTATAGTCTATTAGTCTATAAGGTGCCACAGGACTTTTTGCTGCTTTTACAGATCCAGACTAACACAGCTACCCCTCTGATATTAGAATAACTAAATTTCTCATAATTCAAGCAGCAACTAAGAAGAGAGTCATACTGGTGAGACAATTTCCAAAAACAGTATTTGAAGCATTAAGACATCAAAGATGGACAGGAATTGTCAAGAGATGAAAAATCCACTCGCTAACAATAAGTAGTTTTCTCTCGTAAGAAGGTCTAGGTCATCATTTCTGCTGAAAACAAGACTAAATAAAAACACCATCATAAGGAGCAAAGATCATCTTCCAAATGTTAATCGATGACTAATGTCTTCTCAAATCTGCATATAGCTCCAGCGTCCGTGCTGCTGCTCATAGATTCCACCCCATAGCTGCTTCGGAAAGTAATGAAATAGTCAAGTATTGGAGCTTTTCATAGCAAAGGATGATCCAAAAAGTAAGCCAGATGAGGCGATAAAATACCAGAAACTCCACACCAGACCCTCCAGAATGGGATGCAGTGGTAGTGGAAAGGGAAGGAGGAGGGGAAAAAGGCTCTTCCCTCCAAAAAGCCAAAAGAGTAAGAGTGGGCAAGAGAAAGGAAAATGGAAACCTCTTCAGATTTAACTTGGATGCTCAGGAGACAGAAGCTGATGTGGAAGACCAAGACCAAGCCCATCAGCTGGATCCACAAGCAAATCTAGAGATGAATTCCTCCTCCCCAGCAGATGAATGAGGTGCGTGGCTGGGCTTGCTATTCAGTTACAGGCCTCACAGTTGGCTCTCCACTCTCCATCTTTCATATCAGCCTTTAGTTAATAAGTGTTTTAGTCTAACACAAAGATTATCTAGCTAGGAGTAATTAAGGAATGGAACAACTAAGATGACCAGGAAAAACATTCCTGTCAGTTAATGTACAAGGTTGCAAAGTAGATTCCCCAAGAATGTGGTGGAATGTCTCTAGTCCCAGATATAGTGCTTAAGATATTTTAAACTAGTCTGAACAAAATAATGGACAATGTGCTGTAGAATTCAGTTCTGCACTGACTGGGAAATCGACTGGATGGCTTACAATCACAGGTCTTCTCCATCCCTACATTGTCAAGCTTCTGTGTAAACCCCTCATGAACTAGTTCTGCTCATACTACCCACATATCCACATGCCATATAAAGTAGTTTCAGCTAAAGGAGGACTCTGAAACGTTCTGGAAAAAAAATGAGAACAGGGATCAGAAGTCATACTAATCAGTCAATGTTATAACTAAAGTTGCAAAGCCATTTCCGCTGTAGTAACCTGTTCTCACATGCATGCTTTCTAAAATATTCACTTTCTGCATAAAATTTTACATGCTTCGTCTCTAGCAAAACTGACATTCTGTACAAATATTAATTTTTATTTATGAAGATAACTTAGTCACTGAATTTTGAAGCTTCAGACTTGGTATATAAATAGGCCTTAATGAACAATATAGGCTTTGCTAATTTTGAAAAAGCAAGTAAGAATCTTTGAAATGCAGGATTCACGAAGTGCTGTAGAAAATTCCACTAGGCTGTTAACTGCATGCTTAGACATGAGTGTAGGCAAACACGTATCCAGTCAGTTAGCTGCACAGCTACTTAGTTATAGGAATTTATAACCTCACCTACGGAAGCAGGAGACTGTAAACTCAAAAGATTCTGAACAAGGATGAGCAGAACTTGTAAATATAGGAAACTGCATAGCATGTCAAAAATTACAGTGCCTTTATACTCTAACCACCTCATTTCCACACCAAGAAGCTGATAAAAGCTCTGCTAGTGAAACTTGTTAGCTAATAAACTAAACAGGTGCATCGAGAAAGTTATGGCTCTGATTTCATTTGCTGAATTTCAAAGAACCATCAAGTTCCACAAGTCTAAGCAGCTCTGTGTTTATTACTTTTCCCTGAGCCCCATCCTGCCTTCTTCCTTACAGAGCTTGGGAAGTTAAAATGGAATTAGCATTAGAGCAATGTTAAGGTCACAAAATAAAGCACTCAAATAAGAAAATTCCTTAAAGTAAGGTTATCCTGCAACAATACATAAGGCACGTTGAACAGGTAGTATCTTCCTGTTTTGAAGACTCTGATTGTTTGCACAGTCTATGTCTCACCTTACTCAGTAAGGTCAATTTAATATTGCAGAAGAATTTACATGTTGAAGAGACCTGCTCACACCAGGGTCTGAATTAAATTAGTGAGTTGCACCTCCTAATCCAAGAGATGAATTTAACTCTTTCATTTATGAAATACCTTGACTTTATAATACTTTATTTCTTAATCTTAACATTGCATTAAATCTAGTTGTGTTCATTCCTGTTCGCTCCAGACAATATACACAGATATCCAAAATATCTACTTGAATTGCATTTAGTCAAGGGTTTGAGCAAGCAGTCTACCACAAAGCAAAAACTCTTACAGACTAGATTATACCTGCAACTTTGTCCCGAATAAGTTTAGCAGATTCAACTTCGCCAATACTGCTAAACAGACTCCGTAACTCATCCTGTGTCATGTTTTGAGGGAGGTAGTTCACGATTAAATTTGTTCTACCAATATCATCCCTGCAATCTTCAGCCATGTGATCTTCATAACCATTAGACATTCTATAAAATATCTGCAAAGAGAAAAATCACAAATGAGGTCTACAACTTCATTTTAAAATTAATTGAACTTTCTCTGCCTGTATTCAATTGAAAGCTTTTTACTTTAGGAAGATGAAAAAAGTAGCTATTTCAAAACTATATATTATCTTAATTCCAGACTATTTCATTCTCTCAAGCTAACAAACGTGAACCACTGAAAAGCCCCCCAGATGTTTATTTCAATAAATTGGAAAAAAAGAAAAAAAAATAAGAGTGCAAATAGATTTTATGTACATTTCAATGTATAACAAACCACATACACAAAACTGTTACAAGAGTTGCTATTATAATACATATGAGCAAAGGGCTAAACTGAGATTGCAGGGGCAACAGCTTCACCCAACGTAACATCAGAAATCTACAGCAGAGACTGAAATAGAAGCTAGTTCTCTGGGGTTCCAGTCCAGTGCCTTAACTATAAGTTACTTTCTTACAAACTTCTGCTTTTAACACTGTTCAGCCTTTATACAGAATGAGGCCTGGGTGTTGTAGAACTGACAGCATGTGACCACATGAAGATTTTAATCATTCATAATACATACAGAAGAGGCAAATTAAGATTGCATAAGAACCTTAATTCTGGCATTTCCTAATTTAGGGCTTGACTTTGAAACTCAAGCATGCTTTTAACAGGGGTGGGGTTTTTTTTATTACAATTTAAGATTAAAAAAAAAAAACAGGCGTTTCATGGGAAGTCATACTGACCTCCCCACCCAACTTAAGTCATCACCAGGACTTGAATCCAGAACTTTTTAATCCACAACAGAGATGTACTACTTGAGCTAAATGAATAACTGGTCACAGTATCATGCTGTTACCCACTATGTGGGCCAGCCACCCGAAGGGCAGTGACTTACACAACTATCTGGGAATGCTGAGAATCAGAATTGCCAGGTTCTATTCCTGGCTCAGCAGGGAAATGGGGCCTAGTGTTTATAGAAAGCCCAGACAAAAAACACACAGGTCTGACACATGCATTCTCAAAAACAAAGTAGCTAGATGGCTGAGACTTGGTCTGCAACATTAGAGACTAGAGTCCCTGTGGCACCTTAGAGACTAACAAGTTTATTTGGGCATAAACTTTCATGGGCTAAAACCCACTCTGTTGTTTTTACTGATAGAGACTAACGCAGCCATCCCTCTGAAATTAGGACTAGGTTATTTTCCCAGCTGTTTGACATTATCTTGTGGAACTCTCAGTGTGTGGGGATTATATTTCCCTGCCTCCTAAACTAGGTGTTACTGAGTTACAAGGCTACATACAAAGGCTGTGAAGTGCACAGAATCGGGACTAAAACTCAGAATCCCAGCTCTCAGCCTAACACTCCTTCCCCTATGCCAAAAGGGCTGCAACAGCTCCTACTAAGCAGAAGGATGCCTAAGCGGATAGTTATTTAAAAACAACAGGCATAAAGAATATTCTTAAGTGATGGAGGCCCCTACTGTACACAACTAGGAACTGGTGCACTGGCATGGCCTTATGTCTAGCCATTTACAACATTTTCAAAATAAATCTGTGTCCATGAGCACACTCAGTTATTAAATCTTCCCTGTAGAAATTAATTCCAACTTCAACTTACCAAATCACTCCCATCATCAGTTATATAAAGCAGAACCAGTCCCTTTTGGTCACTATATATTAGCATTCTTTTTTACAGCACCCTACACACAGATTTTGTAATAAGTTACATTAAAAAAAAAGTTCCTTATTACACAAGGAACCGTTCAGCATACAAGATTAAAATTTAAGCTAGAGTGCAGCGCTATGTTAAACTGGAATTCTAGATGGAAATATGTACCACCACCAATTTTCAAGAGATTTGCAAGTGTTAAAAACATTGAAATACCAAAAAATTCTGAGTTAAAAGTAAAACGTAAAAAAACCCTACACTTTGGACAGTATACAGATGCAAAATTTTCCACCCCTGTAGTCTTGCCATGCTCTATATAAACTTACAACACTACTAGACCTATAGACATTTAACATTAAAAGTGTTTAAAGTCGTCTTATGCTTGTCACCATGGAATCCGAGTACCTTGATTCAATATACTGATGTATAAATAAAAGGTATGCAAACACTCACCCCTCAACTGATATGCACTTCACACTAGATTTTTCTAATACCATCCTTCCTTCCCAGTGTAACACCCTCATGACAGCCACTGGAAGTGTTGAAGCTATTTTAACCTTTTAGCCATAGTGATCTTATTCCTTTTAACTTCAGAAATACTAAACTCCAGACACTCTCCTAGTCTGACTACCAGTAGGCTTTGCATTCTTCAGGATGAAGAGAAAGGTATACCACGATCCAATGGCTAGAAGTTGAAGCTGGACAAGTTTAGACTGCAAAATAAAATCCACATTTAACAGTGAGAGCAATTAAACACTGGAATAATTTATGAAAGATCATGGTGGATTCTTAAATCAGTGATCATTTTTATATCAAACTTAGATGTTCATCTACAAGATGTCTTCTAGGAATTATTTTGAGGACGCTCTATAGCCTCTGTTATACAGGTCAGACTAGACACAATGGTGCCTTCTAGCCTTGGAACCCACTGAAAAAGTTCCACAATAAGCCTATGTTTCACTTACCCTTGTAGTTCAGATTCAAATCTTTGTTACCAAAACACTGAAGGTCAATTCTCAGGGTGAATGAAAATTTTCACTAACTTTGAAAAAAGTTCACGTGTTATGGTTTAAAAAACACACAACAGTGAGATCACATTTTGTCTAAAATTTCTACAAGACACAATGTGGGGGGAGGCAGTATCTTTCATTGGACCAACTTCTGTTGGAGAGAGGGATAAGTTTTCGAGCTTACACAGAGTTCTTCCTTAGTCTGAGAAAGGTACACAATATCACAACTAAACACAAGACGCAACAGATTATTTAGCATAAGAAGTTACATGTATTTCAAAGGAACAAAATGCAACAAAAATCATTAGGGGTATGTAACAGCTGCCCTATGAGGAGAGATTAATAAGACTGGCACTTCCCAGCTTGGAAAAGAGATGACTAAGGAGGGATATGATTGAGGTCTATAAAATCATGAGTGGTGTGGAGAAAGTATATAAAGCAAGTGTTATTTATTCCTTCTCATAACACAAGAACTAGGGATCACCAAACAAAATTAGTAGGCAACAGGTTTAAAACATAAAAAAAGGAAGTATTTTTTCACACAACGCAGTCAACCTGTGAAACTCCTTGCCATAGGATGTTGTGAAGACCAAGACTATAACAGGGTTCAAAAAAGAACTAGGTAAATTCATGGAGGATAGGTCCATCAATGGCTATTAGCCAATGGCTGTTTGCCAGAAGCTGGGAATGGGAGACAGGGGGATGAGATGATTATCTGTTCTGTTCATTCCCTCTGGCGCACCTGGCACTGGCCACTGTCAGAAGACAAGATACTGGGCTAGATGGACCTTCGGTCTGACCCAGTATGGTTGTTCTTATGTTCGTATGATCATTCAAGGTGAAGTGGCCTGTGAACACTCCTGTAGTCACCGGAGGGAAAGGAAAGGAAAGGAATGGTCGCGAGGGGAAAGAAAACAGCTAGGGAAGGGTTGTTAGCAGGTCACACAGATTGTTGTAATAAGCCATAAAACCAGTGTCTCTATTCAGCCTGTGATTTTTGGTATCTAGAAGAGTTATGAATTCAATTAATTCTTTCACAATGATGACCACTCATATTACCATGTCCCTACTGACACGCATAAGAAGGAAAAAAAAATTGACTGGACACCACAGAGCAGATGAAACCATACCCTTGATCATTATATTGATTGCATCATGAGAGAAATTGACGGTGAAATCCTTAAAAAACAACATCACATACACCAGGATCTCTCCACCTTTGAGAGGACAGCTATACAGTCCCTGAAGTCTAATCTGGCGATTGGATTATCTAACCACACGGCGATCAAACAATCTGACAAATGAAATGCCATCATAGTCCCCAACCACGGTGACTACGTTAACAAAGTCAACAAGCTCTCTGAAACCCCCATATTATAAAGAACTGAAAGCAGAGTCCATGCTGCAATTCACCCAGGAATTTAAGGACATCAAATCCTTCCTGAACAACTTCAGGACAAACTCATCCTCCCAAGAACCCACCCCAGGGACCCTCTACATGCTTCCCAAGATACATAAACAAGGGAACCCAGGCAGACCCATCATATCTGGCCACAGCACTCTTACTGAAGGAAAATCAGGACTCAGAAACCATCCTCAAACCACTCATCACAAAAAGGGCCAGCTTCCTCCTTCCACGATCTCCACAACATTAACTACTTCCCTTAGAACACCATCCCTGCCATCAGGGATGTCACTTCTCTATACACCAACACACCTCACAATGACAGCATACCTGCCTGCCCCAAATATTTCCAAGACAACGGACAACACACAGCTAGACACCCCAAACTCATCGCCAAACTCATCTATTTCATCCTCATCGATAACACTTTTACATTCAACAATAAACACTTTGTCCAAAGCATGGGAACAGTTCTGGGTACTAGGATGACTCCACAATATGCCAACCTCTTCATGGCCAACCTTTAAGAATAATTTCTGGACAAATGCGTCACAAACCAACGATATACCTGATGCACATCACCCTCATAGATTTTTCACTAAAACTTCAACCACCACCACCCATCCATCTCTCCCTCCCTGGGATACTCCCACATGATCATCAACTTTCTGGACACCACAATCAGCTTCAACAATGGAATCCTACAGAAAACTATGTAGTAGAAAAAGACCGTTACTCATCTTTGTAACTACTGTTCTTCGAGATGTGTTGCTCTTATCCATTCCAGTTAGGTGTGCGCGCTGTGCGTGCACGTTCGTCAGAAGATTTTTACCCTAGCAACTCCGGTGGGCTGGCAGGTCGCCCCCTAGAGTGGCGCCGCCATGGCGCCTGATATATACCCCTGCCGGCCCGTCCGCTCCTTAGTTCCTTCTTGCCGGCTACTCCAACAGTGGGGAAGGAGGGCGGGTGTGGAATGGATATGAGCAACACATCTCGAAGAACAACAGTTACAAAGGTGAGTACCGTCTTTCTTCTTCGAGTGCAGGTTTCCATATCCATTGCCCAGTTAGGTGGAACTGCCCAAGCCCTTACCGCAGGCCGGGTGGGTCGGGTGAGATGTCGGCAGCGGTGTAGCACGGAGGAGCCGGAAAGGCCGCATCATCTCTGGACTGCTGGACCAGGGATTAATGGAAGCGAAGGTATGGAATGGAGGACCAGGGTTGCTGTCCACTACAAGATTTCCTAGATGGGCACGTGGGGCAAGGCCAAGCGCGCCGATGAGGCTTGAGCCCTGGTAGGTGCGCAGTCACGTGACCCGAAGGGCATGAGACCAAGTCAAATACGGCTCGGATACACGGACATCACTCCCGACCGAGGAGAGTTCTCTGAAGAGCGACGGGCAACCCTTTGACACGTCTCAGACTACCGCAAACGAAGAGCTGGGGATTTGCGGAACGGTGGTTCGCTCGTTTATATAAAAAAGCGAGCGCACCTTACAGATGTCCAATGAGTGAAAGGCGTTGCTTCCCTGCGGGACGAATCGGGTTTTGGGAAAGACAGGGAAGAAAGTTTCCTGGGTTGGACGTGAAAGCTGAAGACCCACTTTTGGGGGAGAGGAGGCGGGGTGGCGGGTCTCAAGCTGCACCTTGTCGCCCTGTGGAACACCAGTAACGGGGGATCTACCATGAGGGCCCGGAGCTCCGACACTCGCCTACCGGAGGTGATGGCCACCAGGAAGGCAGTCTTCCAGGAGAGGTAGAGAAGGGAGCAAGTTGCCAATGGCTCAAATGGGGGGGGACATGAGCCGGGCCAGAACCAGGTTCAGGTCCCAGGTGGGGGCGGGGCGGCGAATCTGAGGGTAAAGACGCTCCAGACCCTTAAGGAACCTAGTCACCATTGGGTGACAAAACACCGAGTGGCCATCCCCTCCTGGGTGGAAGGTGGAAATGGCCGCCAAGCAAACTCTTAGAGATGACACCGCCAGGCCCTGTTGTTTGAGGGACCAGAGGTAGTCAAGGATATTAGAGATGGAGACTGCGGTGGGAAGGAAGTTTCGATTCGCACACCAGCACGTGAAATGCTTCCATTTGACCGAATATGTCGCTCTAGTGGAAGGCTTCCTGCTTCCCAGGAGCACCTGTCGCACTGGGGTAGAGCAACGCATTTCAGACCGGGTCAGCCACTCAGGAGCCACGCCATGAGGTGCAGCGACTGAAGGTCTGGGTGATGGAGCCTGCCGTGGTCCTGAGTGATCAGGTCCAGGTGAAGAGGCAGGGGGACGGGGTCAGCCACAGACAGGTCCAGCAACATGGAGAACCAATGTTGCTGGGGCCATGCTGGAGCTATCATGATCAAGCGGGCCCTGTCCCTGCGTACCTTCAGAAGGACCTTGTGGACAAGCGGAAACCGTGGGAATGTGTAGAACAGGTGCATCGTCCACGGAATAAGGAAGGCGTCCGCTACTGAACCAGGTTCAAGACCTTGAAAGGAGCAGAACATCTCGCATTTCCTGTTCCAGCGGGACGCAAAGAGGTCCATCCAGGGACATCCCCACCTCCGGAAGAGCAAAAGAGTGACGTCCGAGCGAAGGGACCACTCGTGGGAAAGGAAGGATCTGCTCAGATGATCCGCCAGCGTGTTCCGAACCCCCGGGAGAAAGGACGCGATGAGGTGAATGGAGTGGGCTAGGCAGAAGTCCCAGAGCCTCAAGGTCTCCTGACACAGGGGAGAAGACCTCCTGCCGCCCTGCTTGTTTATATAATACATGGTCGTTGTGTTGTCGGTGAATACCGAAACACTGCGACCTTGAAGTTGTTGACGGAATGTTTGACAAGCAAGGTGGACCGCCCTCAACTCCCGGACGCTGATGTGGAGGGCTAGCTGGCGAGGTGACCACCGGCATTGGGTCCGCAGGGTACCGAGATGGGCCCCCACCATCCCAGGTCCGAGGCATCCGTTGTCAGGGACATCAAGGGCTGGGGCGGATGGAATGGGAGCCCCGCACACACCACGGACTGATTCAGCCACCACTGCAGGGAGCCTAAGACGTCCTGGGGAACGGTGACAATCGTGTCCAAAGGACACCCGGTCAGACAGTACTGAGCAACGAGCCAGGACCGGAGGGCCTCATGTGGAGCCGTGCATATCCCGTGACAAACGTGCAGGCCGCCATGTGGCCCAAGAGAGTCAGGCAAGTGCATGTTGAGGTCAAGGGCGCTGCCTGCAGCCGTCGTATGATGGCCGTCAAGGTTTGGAACCTCGATAGAGGAAGAACGGCTCTGGCCAGTGGAGTCCAGAATGGCGCCGATAAACTCTATCCTCTGAGTGGGGATTAGTGTTGACTTTTCAACATTGAGCATTAGACCTAGGCTCACGAAAAGTCTCTTGACCATGCGGATACCATACGGAACTTCAACTTTACCAGGTATCTGTTGAGCTCCCGCAGGTCGAGGATAGGCCTGAGGCCTCCCTTGGCTTTGGGGATCAGAAAATAGTGGGAATAAAACCCCTTGTCCCGCTCGCTCTCTGGAACTTCCTCTATGGCTCCTTTGACGGAAGCGTTTGCTTCTCCTGGAGGAGGAGTTGCTCGTGAGAGGGGTCCCTGAAGAGGGACGAGGGAGGGGGACGGGAGGGCGGGTATGAAACAAATTGCAGATGGTATACAAGTTCCAACGTGCGTAAGACCCAGCGGTCCGATGTTAGCCGGGACCACGCAGGGAGGAAAAAAACGAAAGACAGTTGGAAAAGGGAGGGGACGGATCCGTGAGAGAAACTGGTACAGCGCCCTCGGGCGCACCTTCAAAATGAAGGTTTCGGGCCGGAGGAAGGCTTGGAGGAGCTCTGGTTTTGTCCTCCTTGGTTGCCCGATTGTCTACGTTGGCCATTTCTATTTCGCTGTCTGGCGAAGTCTTGCCTCTGCCTGGGTTGGGGGTAAGGCTGGTGTTGTTGCTGAGGTCGGAAGGGTTTCTGCTGGGTGACGGGCGTATGCATCCCTAGTGAACGCATAATGACCCTATTGTCTTTTAGGCTTTGCAGCCTAGGGTCAGTTTTGTCCGAGAACAGGCCCTGGCCCTCAAACGGGAGATCCTGGATGGTATACTGGAGCTCCGGAGGAAGACCAGAGACCTGTAGCCAGGAAATGCGGCGCATGGTAACGCCAGAATCTAGAGTCCTGGCAGCCGAATCTGCGGCGTCCAAAGATGCCTGCAGGGAAGTTCTCGCGACCTTCTTGCCCTCATCAAGGATCACAGAGAATTCCTGATGCACATCTTGCGGAAGCAGCTCCTTAAAATTTGTCTGCCGGACTCGACGGACCTCCCGGGCCCGGAATCGACGGAATCCCTGGTATTGGTGCCGCAGCAGGAGTCGGTGCCGGGCGCTCCGTTCGAGTCTGCTTGGCCGGAGTGGAGGACGCCGAAGGTCTTTTGTCAGGGCCAGGTGCCGAGGCGTTTTCACGGGCCCGGCGCAGTCCGGTGCCAAAGTGGAGTCGGCACTCCGTGCCGAGGAAGGAGGGTTAAGCACCGCTTCCATGAGGAGAGTCTTTAAGCGCTGGTCTCTCTCCTTCTTGGTCCTTGGCTTAAAGGCCTTGCAAATGCGGCACTTCTCGGAAATATGTGATTCCCCAAGGCACTTTAGGCAGGAGTCGTGGGGATCGTTCGTGGGCATCGGCTTTTTGCAGGCCGAGCACAGTTTGAACCCCGGCGAACCGGGCATGAGTCTGGCGCTGGATGCAGGGGAGGGCTAGGGCCCAAGCCCGCTAACTATATACAACAAGTAAACAACAACTAGAAAACTAATATTCTATACTCTAACTATGACTAAATATAACTAGTAAAAACAACGAACAAGGAGAGGCTAGGGACGTGGAGGACAGCTATGCCGCACTCCACAGTTCCAACGACCGACACGGCGGTAAGAAGGAACTGAGGAGCGGACGGGCCGGCAGGGGTATATATCAGGCGCCATGGCAGCACCACTCTAGGGGGCGACCTGCCAGCCCGCAGGAGTTGCTAGGGTAAAAATCTTCTGACGAACATGCACGCACACACCTAACTGGAATGGATATGAGCAATCACTCGAAGAACTCACGGATCACCACACCTACCTTCATAGATCCAGTAACTACCCAAACACACCAAGAAATCTGTTCTCTACAGCAAGGCACTCTGATACACCAGATTATGCTCAGAGGATGAAGTCCTGGATGTGACGGATTTGGTCACAGAGATCCCCTTGAGACTGTCACCTGACGTAATTACCTCTGAGCCCATTTTCCCTGCCAGCTTGTGACTCCAGAACCCTGCCTTGTTAAGCCAGACATGTCAGCCTGCTGCAACACAGACTGAGGTCTGAACCACGCCCCAAGCTGCAGACTTTAACTGAAAACTACTCAGTAGGTTACCTGTCTTCAGCATCCAGATCCCAATGGGATCCAAACCCCAAATAAATCCATTTTATTCTGTATAAGCATTATACAGAGTAAACTCATGAACTGTCCGCCCTCCATAACACTGATATTAATCACTTACTCTGGGTTTGTTAATACATAAAAGTGATTTCATCAAGTATAAAAAGTAGGATTTAAGTGGTTTCAAGTAATAACAGACAGAACAAACTAAGTTACCAAGCAAAATAAAACAAAAACATGCTAGTCTAAGCCTAATACATTTAAGAAACTGAATACAGGTAAATCTCATCCTCAGAGATGTTCCAATAAGCTTCTTTCACAGACTCGATTCCTTCTTAGTCTGGGCCCAATCCTTTCCTTGTTAGCTCCAGCTCAGCTGGTAACTAGAGGATTTCTCATGACTGGCAGCCACCTTTGTTCTGTTCCACCCCCTTTTATATCTTTGGCACAAGGCAGGAATCCTCTCTCTCTCTCTGGGTTCCCACTCTTCCTTCTAAATGGAAAAGCACCCGATTTAAGATGGATTCCAGTATCATGTGACATGTTCACATGTCCTGTGAGACTTCATTACCCACTGGCTGACACAAGGTATATAGGAAGGCTTACAAGTAAACAGAGCCATTTACAATCAATTGTCCTAGCTAACAGGAGCCATCAAGATTCCAAACCACCATTAATGGCCCACACTTTGCACAGTTACAATAAGACTTCAGAGTAACACTTCATATTTCTTGCTTCAGATAAAAGAATGATACATTCATACAAATAGGATGAACACACTCAGTAGATTATAAGCTTTGTAATGATACCTTACAAGAAACCTCTTGTATAAAGCATATCCCAGTTACATTATATTTACACTCATAAGGATATTTCCATAAACATATGGAGTGCAATGTCACACTGGATACATACCTTAACAGACAAAAGGACACTCCACCAGGGAGTAGATTGAATCATGGAACAGGCCACCCAAATACCCCAAGAGAATCTGCTTCAATATGGAAATAAAACCCACTCCAACTGCACACCCCTAGTTGTCACCTACCACCCCATACTGAAACCCATATGGGGTAACAAACAACGACAACCTATACTTAACGGGGACTCCATCCTAAAACAACAAAAACAAACTGTCCTGAACTCCCTCTTCTCACCTTCAAACAATCCTCAAACCTCTCCAAGCTCCTCAACATCAGAAGGAAGCTCCCCATAGACAAGGATACACCAACTCAAAGGAGCACCAGACCCTGCCAGAACACCACATGCAACCTGCAGACATATCTTCAGTGCTACAATCAACATTGATACATATCATTGTTACAATGATTAACAAATCTGTAAGGTGCTCAGGCATCGGAGTAACAGGTATAGTATACCTATGTTGATTTAGTAAGTTATAGGGACACAACAAAATTTTAGTGAGGAATTCAAATGATTAAATAGGAAAAATTAGCACTGTTTGATATTAATGATCAAGCGCCCATCACCAAAGCACCAAGAGAACTTTCATCCATCAGCAACAAAAGCCAATAAGGAAAAACCTTCTCAACACTTTTGACAGGAAAACACTTTGTAGTAAGTGGCAAAACTCTTTGTTAAAAACAGAGCTACAGTTGTCTGGTGATGCCTCATGCCCTTGCAGAATGTTGAGTTCAGAAAAACTCAAACTTCTGAAAACCAGGAAGTAAAGAAAAAAGCCCAAACTCATTTTAGTTTTCCCCCTGAAGCTGACAATAATAGCTACTGGGAATTATCTAGATGCACTCCAAATGCATTCACTGTGCCAGGTGTAGCTGCACTGAATGGGGCGGGGGGACAGTAAGTTGGAGCAGATTGAAAGAGCTGTGATTGTGATATGAGATCTGGGGAAGTCCATGAGTACCTTGAGGTGCCAGTCTGCATTATGTCAATATAGGATTGCGTATGTTGTGTCAATAGCAGGGCACCCTTACCATGAGTACTGTCAGTAGTGAGGTAGGATATGAGAACCAGCTGTGGATTTATTGATGGACCGGGGAAAGTATAGGTTTAGGCTCTCTCTTATGTACAAATATAAAGAGACGATGAAAGGATATGAAGTGGTTGTTAAATTTTACAAGTGTAGTATTCTGTTGGGAAAGTAGGCTCGGTGTTTGAGCATACAGCAAGCACAGGTAGCTACTATCATTACAGTGAAAAGGCAGCATGGGAGTGTGCATGTTATGGGTGTATTGGGGCATCACCCAAAGAGGACAGAATTCAGGTTGTGTGGGCATTTACCTTAACTCTGTTTCCTGGCTTTCAGAGCTTTCAGTTTTATAATCTTAACTCAGGATTAATAAAAGGCTTTTCCCATTTAATTTCCTAGTATTATTAAACAGAAAAAAAGTTTGTTGGTAGGAACTAGTGATCATTTTTAGACAGTTGAAGTTCTCACCTAGGTTTGCAGTTGATATGCTACTGTGAGTAATAATCAAAAGACCTAGCTTTTATATAGTACTTTTCATCACTACATCTCAAACATCTTTACAGCATTATTCCCATTTTACAGATGGGGAAACTGAGGCACAGAGATAAAGTGACTTGCCCAAGGTCACCAAGCAGGCCAGTGGCAGATCTAGAAATAGTCCCAGTCCAGGACCCTTTCCTCTATGCCACATGGTTACTACGTGATTCCTCGGTCCTCTTCCCCATTTTTGTACATATTGTTGCAGTAGAATGAAGACAATGGTCCATGCTTTGAAACGTTTGCAATGTGTAGCTGCTAACAGGGCTGGGGAGAGACATGTCATCCATAGTCTATGTCCCAAAACCTTAGATGACTGTTACAGTAAACTTTCAGCATGTGCGAGAAGACTGGTGTGTCTCTCCTTCACCCCCTGCCTCACCACTCCCCACAGTATGTAGGCCCCCCTCCCCACAATATGTAGCCCCCCTCATGCCAACACTTTCAGCTCCCCATCTCTATCATATTAAGTCAGTAGTTGACACTAAAATCCATGAATATGTAAGAAGTTGCTTCTTACTGTCTCCTGCCTGAAGCGGCTGCATACACATATAGGCAGCAGCATAGTGGAAGGCTTCATGTTACCTTGGTTATATAGTCTAAGCTGCATTCCTCACATCCACTTCTTACCTTCAGCTGAGACTCCTGCTCCTGCTGCAGCCAGGCTTCCTCAGCAATACCCCAGATCCACCCAGTCTGCCCCCCCTCCAAAAAGGGCCTCTCCCACACACTCTAGCCAGCTTCTCCACCCCACCCCACCCCACCACCTCCAGCCCGGATAGCATCACACCTCCCACCCCAGATCCTAGTCACATGGAGGGGCACAAAAAGAAGCTCAGACACCAAGAGGAGCAAGGTCCTCCAGATCCTAGAATACACAGCAGGCAGGGAGAGGGACTCAGTCCCCCAAAGAAATGTAGAGCTCCAAATCCCAGCATACATACAAAAGGGCTCTCAGCCCTGTGACTCTAAGCACCCTGTATCCACCCCCTACATGATACTGCAATGATATTTGTACAAACTATGCCTTGTTAGGTATCATTTGAAAACTAACAACATTGGTGATTAACAGAATTTACAATGCATGTATTGACACTATGAGTAACTATGAATAGTCAATTACATGATGCTTTGAAGTCTGTATTTGGACAAAGTAGAACAGGTCCACCATCAAAGCTCACAAACTAAAATTTCATACAATGACCTGTTTATACTGCTCTATATTCTATCCACAGAAATTTATGTACAATATTTAGATTCCAATTGATTTACTTTATAACTGTATGGTAAAAATGAGAAAGTAAGCAATTTTTCAGTAATAGTGTGCTGTGACACTTCTGTATTTTTAGAACAGATTTTGTAAGCAAGTAGTTTTTAAAGTTAGATGAAATGGGGTACACGCAAGATAAATCAGACTCCTGAAAAGGTACAGTAGTCTGAAAAGGTTGAGAGCCATTGACTTATGGGGGATGGAGACTGCAACCCCAGGAAGCCTCCCTGCTTCTTGAAGCATGGTCAATGAACTTTAAGAGATATGCTTTTCTACAATTTACTGCATTACAAAAAGAGAGGCAGTCAACCCCTAAGTTATCTTTCATCTAAGATGCCAAGGGAAAACCTTCCCTACTATTCTTTTTTCCTCCTTCTAATACCCCATCCCTCACAGCAGACCCAAACCTCTCTTCCTCTATTACCACCTACTCTTGGACCCCTAATCACCTCTCCCCTCTCAAAGAACAGTCACATGTGCAAGTTACCTTCTTATCAAACATAGTTTCAGTGCCTTCTGAATATTTTGTTGTGCTAAAATTACATTTCTCTGAAACAATAATAATTAAAAGAAAAACTGACAGATGAACTTCAGTAATATGCCTTCCAACCTTTTCCAGATTTCTGCCCCAGGTGAAACTTGAACTGAGTGACACTGACTCAGTGGGTAGGTTAAGAGGACTACTGCAGCAGTTCCCAAACTGGAGGCCGGTCACATTTTGCTCCGAACACAGCAATCTTGTGGTCACAGCTTGGCCTCACACACACCATATGTACAAGGTCACACACTGAAAATGACAAGGTTTTGTAGTGGAAAATGGCATCATCCATGCTGTCTGGGATCCTGGGAAAAAATAATTAAAATGGGGTTGTGCTGGCAAAGAGTTTGGGAACGCCTAAAATTTGGGAAATTTTGAAGACTTACAATCCTGTTAACATCTTTGTGCATGTTCAGCGCAATCTATTAGGAGTGAGACTGAGGCAGGCAACAAGCCTCACAGGAGAAGAAAAATCTTTTCCAAACAACATTTTATTTTGATTTTCCCTAGAGGGCTGGTGGGTGCCGTGCACTCTGTTGTGGTAACTTTTGAACAATAGCAGCTCTGGTGTGATAATCTGAGCCTTGGTTTTATCTCTAACCATGAGCAAAAAAGTTGCCAGAATCTCTCAACTTTTTTTTCCAAGTGTGGGGGGATGGAGAAGGAGTTGGAGGAAAGACGGATCTCTCTCAGGTCAAATAGCCCCAAACTGGCTCACTAACAGAATCCCCACTGCTATGAGGCACACCAACTTCAAGGCAATCTGAGTAACCATGTAGATTTTAAAGCATTCAGAAGAGCTAAGCCTTAAACAGAAAGTTGGTCTTATCCTTAACAGTTTGGCCCTAGAGAATGTCGAGTGCCAGAAGACTGGAAAAGGGAAACCTTCAGAGCATAAGTTGCTATACACTGAATTCTACATAATGTGTATTGTTATACACATCTGTTTGTACTGAAGTAATTGTCTGTAAAGACCACCACATAGAAACTGGAGAACTGGTGCCCTCACTGTGCTATAACCATAAAGGAAGACTTGATCCCTTCCTTTAAGAGTTTACAGCTAGATTAAGACAAGAAACGAGTGAAAGTAACAAACAAACAATAGGAGGAAATGGGAGAAACAAGATTATGGAGTCATAAGGGTCAATATACACATTGGATTCTACAAGCTTTTTGCTAAGCCGCTATTTTCTTTCACAATATTTTTTTTGAATTTAATTGCATATGAATACCAGATACTAATATTTTCACTTTTAAGTTATTACACAAAATTGTTTTGTATTCCACAGTTAAACACACCTAAGATATTTACATAAATTGATGCTTGGGAGTTAAGTTTGTATGGAAACAAACAAGTTGTTTCAAATTTTTGAACTTTTTATAACTTGAAAAGAAACGTATTTGTTGAAAGCTATGTTTTGGGGGTTAGAGTTAAACTTTTAATTGGCTGTCTAACATGACGTTTCATGTGACTGTATTTTTTAGAGAATAAATGAATTTTTTCAACATTACCCTGATGGACTGTTTCCATATTTCAGGGTTGAGTGGAGGGGAGGGGTAGGAAGCAGAATGGCTGGAAGATGCTGCAGCTCACTTCTCCTGAGGAGGGGTGTACATGTGCAAGTGAGGGGATAAAAATGGACAGACTGAACACATTTAAGAGATAAATTAGAAAGTAGGGAACTGAGTAAAATGAGAGAGAAAAATAGATGAAGAGGTAAAGAATAAGGAAAGATAGATAAAAGTACTAGTGGGCAGAGGTAAAGGACCTCTGGAGGTAAATAAAACCGTGCAGGAAGAAATACACCATGTAATGAAATGTGGAATGAAGCCAAGAAGGTATAAAGCAGAAGAAATACAGTATGCTACACTTTATAAAATGTATTATTAGAAAGCTAATCAACAAGCTATGACTAAAAACCATGCACAAATAGCACACCAATTACATTCCTTAAAACACTGAGCACAAATATTTTTCACTTTTGTAGTAGGCTTGAGTGTATGCATGTTACAGTCTTTAGATCAATGATATTCAGACCGAGGCTTGCAAGTGGCTCTTTAATGTGTCTCCTGTGGCTCTTTGAAGCACATGATATCAAAACACTGATTTAATTATTAACCAATCAGGATGCTTTTACTATGTTATTAAACAATTGTAGTTAATAAAATACTACTACTTGGGTAGTCATTTTGTTGTATTATATACACATATATATGCCCATACATATACATACACACACACAAAACTAAATACTTCCTCTCTCATACTGTTTAAATATAAATATATAGTACTATAGTTAACAAAACAATGAATTCATACTGCTGTGGCTCTCTGCATAATGTTGATCGCCAATTTGGCTCTTAAATCACAGAGATCTGAGTATCACTGCTTTAGATCCTATTCCCCTCATCCCAGAAACCCAGCCTCATTCAGTGCACAGAATGGACAAAACTCAAAAGCTCAAAATTCAATATTTCTTTATCATCTTTTCAGTTGGTCTCACAGATTCTTTACTACAGACAAACCAAACTCTGCTCTGAAGATAGAGCTCACTTTCTTCACAGGCTTTCCAGTGACATTCATCAGTGTAGTGCCAGCACACCTCAGACGTGAATTTGTCTTTACAAAAAGTAAAGTTTTATTGGGATTTATGAATTTTAACATTTAAAAATAAATTTCCAAGCTATGTGATAAGTGCAAGAGATAAGAGTTTAACAGATTTAGATAATCCTTATGATTAAATGAGAAGTTAAGTCCAGTTTTAACAGTGGTACAAAGAGCTGGAGTAGGAGGAATCTTTCATTTACAAGCTCATTTTCTTAAAGCAGGACACTAAGTAATAACTCAATGAAAGTGTGACTTTAAAAAAAAAAAACCAAAAACACACACACACACCACCATTTTGTTTCAGAGTCCAGCTAGGCATAACAAGTTATGAATGTCCATCACCTGCAAGATCTACAAATTCAGAGCCATCTGCTGATACCACCAGCAGCGCCGCAACAAAAACACACATCCAAAAGTAAATTACCTGTATCAAAGACAGAGACTACTTCTTCATCTAATAAAACCACAGATGAGTTCATAATCAGGACCAGCAAATTCCAGCAAGACTCCATAAAAGGAAAAGATTGCTCGGTTCATTTATGCAACAAGTTCTCCCTTTTATCTTGTTGAGAACAAACACTTCACAGGCATGGTTCAATCATTACAACTAGGCTATAAACTACCCAGCAAAGCAAATGTTGCTGGATACAGCCTACGAGAAGGAAATTGAAGAGAGAGTGCAAAAAACATTGACAGAAAGTTCATTAATATGAGTCTTGATGGGAGGAGCAAAGTACACAATGATCCAGTAATATGTGACTGTGACAACAGAATATGGGGTTGTCTATCTTATAGAAACTATTTATATATCAGGTATGCCTATATAACAAAATACTTAAAAGTAGCAACAGTAAAAGCTATAATAGGCTGAACAAAAACTCAAAGTGTCAAGTGAGTAGCTTTATCACAGACAATGCTCCAAATGTAGCAAAGATGAGAAGAAACCTAGAAGACAATTAAATGAACTTGAAACTTCTAACATATTGGTGTAATCATCATTTGATACATCTTTTAGCCAAAGACTTAAGTACAACCCCAAGAATAAAAGAAAATGTTGTTGAAATTGCAAAATGCTTCCGTATAACCACTTCACTTCAGCTTCACTGAAGGGAGCAAAAGGATCCAACTAATTTGCCCCCAAAGGTGTACAATGGAATTTAGTGGTTAACTGTTTTGAGCTATATTAAGAACTGGTCTATTCTGATGACAATTTACGAAGAAAATTGTGACAAAAAATAGAGGGAACTACCACAGCCAAAGTAGTCAATATCAGGCTAAAGAGACATGTAGAAGATAGCTGAATATACTGAAACCTATTTCCATAGTCTGGAACAAACTGCAGACAGATTGCTTGCTCTATTGCTGATGCTGTCAAAATTTGGAAAGATATCCAGAGACCCTGAAGAAGCAAATACTCAACAACAAAGTTAAATTACAAGCAGTAAAGAAGCAAGCAGATCAAGCACTTATTCCCCCTCATTTTCTTGCCAATATTCTCAACCCAAAGGGTAGATAACTAAGTGATGAATAAGAAGATGCTGCTGCTATGGACATCTAATCACCACCCATCAACCATAATAAATTTCAGCGCTAGAAGTGAACCATTCAAGCAGTACATGTTTGCTGATCATGTCTGAAAGAAAGCCACACCACTGAACTGGTGGAAGTCATTAGCTAAGTGTAATGGGGAATACTCCCCACACCAGTCTGAAAGAGTTGAATTAGGCCAGGTGGGCCCAATCAGCCAACTAAGCTGCAAACTGATACAGGCTGAGTAGGGGGCACTAATTAGAAGGATCCTCACCTGTGAGGGAACAGGTGGGGCTTCTCTACAGCCAGGAGGCTGGCAACAGAGGGGAGCAAGGAAGAAGCTTGTAGCATCTCTCTCTGAGGTAAGAGCAATGAAAGGGGAGATAGGAACCCGTGAGGCAGGGTTTGTCTAGTAGCCCTTTACAGAGGAATCTGGCTAGGAAGGCTGATGAAGGAGAAGCTTAAAGAAGCATGATAGGAGGTAGTCCAGAGAAGAGAACAGTACGGTTGGTGAAGTCACAGACCTGAACAGCTTACTATACGGCCTTGGACTGGAACCCCGAGTAGAGGGTGAGCCTGGGTTCCCTTACCATCCACTGCAGAGTAGTATTGCTTGGAGCAGTGAACAAAATGAATGCTTGAGTGACTGCTTGACTGACAGGGCAGTGGGCATAAGGACTGCCTGACACTGGCTGTGCAAAGGAACTTGGAAGGACCTCCATTCCCATCCACCCTCCAAGGGGGAAAAAATTACAAAGGCCAAGTCACAAAGCAACCATACTGCAACTCTGAGTGGGAGAAGGAGCACCTGCAACGGTGGAAGAAAGAGGGTGCTGAACTAGGCAGAGCTAGCCTCCTCCTGGCTATTTCAGAGACACCACCTAGTATTGTGTAGAGCACCTCATGACACTAAGGACCTGGAGCCAGAGTTCACTGAAATGCTAAACCAACTTTTCACACGAGCATCTTCTGCAGGGACAAAGAATAATTTTCTTCAGTTGAGCTAATACATTCAAAGTTGAGAAATCAATTTGGAGTTGAAAAAGCCAGAAAACGTCTCTTCTAGTCTCTGAATAAAGATTAGGAGGGAAGAGAGGAGATAATCATTTTAAAAATGTGAAGGACAGCCTAAGTAATCTAGGAGACTCTCACTTTCAAGGGAGACTTACACTCTAGTCACTTTCACTTAAATTTTCCTAAGCTGACCTGAAATATCAAGTTAATTCACTGACTACAGTTAATCACTCTGATCCTTTAGTAAGTCATTTAGTTGCAAATGTGAACAGATTAAATGTTTTGTTTAACAATTATATGCTGCTGTTTTTAATTACTATCCTAATGCAGCTTGATATAAACTATGACCAAAAAGTTAATCTAAAGCTATAAGTCGCCAATTTCTAAACAAATTAAAAATGCACAAGAATCTGAAAATATTAAGCTATAAAATTTGTTAAACAGAGGTACAGTAACTCTTCACTTAGTCATCCTGGTTAATGTTATTTCTTTGTTACACTGCTGATCAATTAGAGAATGCTCATTTAAAGTTGCACAATGCTCCCTTATAACTTTGTTTGGCAGCTGCCTGCTTTGTCCACTGCTTGCAGGAAGAGCGGCCCATTGCAGCTAGCTCGTGGGGGGCTTGGAACCAGCGTGGACTGGCAGCCCCCGCTCCCCCCAACAGCTCCCTGCTCCCTTAAGTTCTCTGTGCAGCAACCACCCAGCAGGCTATCAATTGCCAGCAGTTCAGCTGTCCCTCCCCTCACGGCCATGTGCTTCTCCTACCCTCTACCTTGGAGCTGCTTCTGGGAGCCTCCTGCTTGCTGTGCCGGGGGTCACTTGCAGGTTTAAAGTAGTGTAAATGGTGGATTCCCTGTAACTTGAAGTCTTTAAATCATGATTTGAGGACTTCAGTAACTCAACCAGAGGTATGGGCTCTATTACAGTAGTGAGTGGGTGAGGTTCTAGGGCCTGCAATGTGCAGGAAGTCAGACTAGATGATCATGATGGTTCTTTCTGACCTTAAAGTCTATGAACATAGATTCCACCACTTACCCCACTCAAGAGTCACCCATTTGACCTGGAATACAGGTACAGGAGAGAGAACTGTCCACCTCTCCAACTTAGGAGGGTGGAAAGGAGAACATTTTTGCCTCAGTACTTCAAGTAATGGGATGAAAACAATACAGATCAAGGAAACCCTTCACCTTGATTTGGTAAGAGGAGAAAAATCTACAACCCTTCTCACCAGTTAAAATGAGGGAGAGAAGAGAGAATGTTGCAGGAGGCCATTGTTCCAAAAGAGAAGAGGGGTTTGTGTGCGCGTGCATAGGCATAGCAAGTATTTCTGAGAGAGGACAGTGAAACTGAGTAGAAGTGACATCAGGGTAGAAAAACTAGAGAAGTGGGTGGCGGAATGCATGGAGTAGTACAGAAGGGAGAAGAGAAGACACTGAATGGTCATAGGGAACATAGTGCAAGTCTAAATGTTAAACTTTGTTTTTTGATTCTCAGAAGCAGTGGGAAAGTAGACATCAGGTCCTCTACAAGCTGTTCCACAAGAAACGTTTCAGCCAGTTCCTTTGACTGTGCAGGATGCAAAACTTTATATAGAAATGCCAATACAAGATCATCAAGTATGACAAGGATGGAAGAAAATAAAAATAAGACACCTTAAAAAAAGGTGCTTCCAAAATCTACATAGAAGGCAACTAAAAATCCTGGAGGGAATCTTGTAAGAGGCTCTCTTTAGAGAAGCAGAATTAAAGGCTTGTAGTTCTCCCATCTCTAAAATATTATCCATGACTAACACACTGCAGTTTGTAGGATGTCCCAAAAGGAGCACAAGGGAAAAAAGTGTACCAAAAGAGAGAGTTGAAGTTCTTTTTTAACAATGAAAGCATTGTTTGAGACTCCACAGCTAGGGATGAGTCAAGTTTTACACTTCAATAGGACTAAATTCCCGGTTCACAGTTTAAAGAATTGTTTCCAAATGACATCATTAATCTTCAGAGGACAAGTGAACTTTGTCATCTTCTGCCTAAAGTTTTTCCAGAACAAATAGGTTTTCTTGTTTTAAATTCAACACTTGTTCCCTTTCATTATTTCTGGCCTGAAAGTATGTATACATAAATATTGAAAAAAATTAAATTAAAGCATTCAATTATTACTGTTCCTATTATGTGCTGAGGCAAAGAAAGAGGGCATCTCCACTTGATCTCATTCATTCTGAGACGAGCTTGGAGTAGCTCATTGAAGTCAATGGATTTAAACCAGTAAGACCAGAATCCAGCTTGATACTCAAACTTCCACCCATAACAGTTTCAACTCAGTTATCACAAACATGAGCAAAGCTTCACTTAATTGCAGAGATGTAAACATGGCAATTTTTTTGTATTAATAGAAAGGCAGTTGTCAAAATTCCTACTCAGACAAATATTCTAAAGGCCATTATTCTTTTGAGGATTTTACTCCTCAAGTTTGCTTCCACAAAGGAAGCACATTTTTGGCATCCAGTTTTGATATTATATTTTAAATGCGTACATAAAGCATTCATACCAGTCAGTTATGTCAAAAGAATGTTTAATCGATCTTTTAAAATCGAGCAGTACACCTATATAAGTAGTTCCCCATCTTTTAGGCATGAAGTGGCAGATTCTAGGGCTATGCTTGAACAAGAGCCACTGAATTTTGCTCTTCCATTAGATCGCTGGCTTGCTCTTCTATGCCACCTGAAAGGCATGAATTTGTATTTGTTAAATATGCTGTTTAAAAAGGAACTACTTTGAGTAAGTCTGCTTACCAGAATTTACATAATGGCTAAGCAGGTGGCAAGCTAGGAACAATGTTCAAGTAAAATTTATTTCTTATGGGTACCGAGGGGAAACGAGCTAAAAGACAACGTGACCCTCCACATGATTCCTCCCAGCCCATGGCCCCCATGTTACTGGGGAGAAGAAGGGGGAAAGGCGGTGGCTCTGTCCTCCTCCTGCTGCGCCAAAGACTTTGGAACGGCAGCAGGAAAAGGAGCAGAACTTGGGGCCGCTGGGCAGCCCCATGCCAGCAGCAACTCTGGCACAGCCCTACTGTCCCCAGCCCCATCCTCTGCCCTTCCACACCAGAGTGCAGGGCTGGTAGCAGTATAGCCACTTGTGTCAGCCAAGGGTGTGGAGAAAAAAAAAAAAAAAAAAAAAAAAGACAATGCCTGACCGACAAAAGTTTTACTGAGGGAAGAAAAAAAAAAAAAAGGGCAAGCGTGGACAGTGCTTTGTGAGCAGGAGATGCTCTCCTGCCAACAAAGGTACCACCCACCATTGTTGGTGACTGTATTTTGTCGGCAGGAGAGCTCTCCTGCCGCGAACAGCAGCTACACTGAGTGCCTTACAGTGGCCAAGCTTCAGCAACACAGCTGTGTCATGCAGACATCACCTTACATTGGTTAATAACTGCAGTGTTTTAATATCACGTGCTGCAAAGAGCTGCAGGAGACACATTAAAGAGCCACTTGCGGCTCACGAGCCTCAGTCTGAGTATCACTGTTCTAGAGCATAGAAAATGAAACAGGAATCTCTCCTAGAGGCAAAAAATCCAAGAAATAATGTTTTTAATGTGTGGCCAGAGCATCTTTTTAGTTGCTTTGCAAGCATCAGTGACGTAAACATCTGAGACAGACCATGACTGCAGCCTTGCCTTGAATTGTGGACGTCACGCCACAACCATTTCATTTCAAAAGAGAAAGGAGTACAAAAAACATTCCAACATCCACTTAGTCAAGATCTTCTTGGGAACAGCACTGGATAACAGACTAAAGTCCTTCGAGAATTTAAAAGTAGAACCAAAGTACAAGAGGACACCACCAGGATGGCCACGGGAACTCAGACAGACAGAAACTCAGCTAAGTTTTTAAGACCACTTTAGCCTTGAAAAAAAAAAAAATCTGGTATATGGAGGATCAGTTGTTGGGCCTAAGGTTCACTACTACCAAGAAAATGACCTCTATAAGAAACTTAACCTCTTGGGAACGGAGAGGTTCAAAAGGGTTTCATCAGTTTTGTCATGTACACATTAAAATCTCACAGGGTCATGCTCTGCGTTAACCCAATGGCTGGAGACATATTGATGTAAAATTTTGACATTCATAATTCGTGACAGGCAAATAGCCAGAAAAGCTATCTAGATGAAATTGGTCATCAGGCTCAAACAGAAGGTAACCAAGTAGAGGTACCAACTTGGATCTGACTGCATCATACAATCCCTTACCATCAAAAAGTACATTCTTCTGGTAGATTTCTTCCAAGGTGACAGGACACAAGCCACCTGATTAGAGATACCATGTCTGTGTCTCTACCCTGTCAACTGCTAAGCTGTCAGTGAGAAGGCTCCCACAATGAGAAAAGCAAGGGTATCCTAGATCAGTGGTTCTCCACAGGGGGTCTGGGGCCACCTGGGGGACTGTAAACAACTTTCAGGGCGTCCACCAAGCAGGGTCAGTATTACACTCACTGGGGCCCAGGGCAGAAAGCTGAAGGCCCACTGCCTGGAGCTGAAGCCCAGGGTCCTGAGCCCCTCCACCTGGGGCTGAAGCTAAAGCATGAGCAATGTAGCTTTGCAGGGACCTTTGTGGCATGGGGTCCCAGGTAACTGCACTGCTTGCTACCCCTTAATGCCAGCCCTGGCTTTTATATGCAGAAAACCAGTTATTGTGGCACAGGTGGGCCACGGAGTTTTTATAGCATGTTGTGGGAGGCGTGAGTTTCCAGATCCACCCTCCCTCCCCGCTCCGCCAAAAAAAAAAAAAAAAAGTTGAGAATCCCTTGTCCTAGATATGAGACCAGACTCTGCCAAAGCCAAATCTCATCAGGCTACCTACAAAAGATATGACAAAAGGAGTTAGGTAGAGTCCTCCAGCTTTGCATATTCACACACTTGTGAAATACATGTCTCCAACCTCATTTCCTTTCAACTACACTTGTTTATGGACACAGGAACCGCAGTGTCTGGTTCTGATTCAAACACCTACATTCTGCTTCTCCCAGTAAGATGGGGCATATTTACTGTTCGCCAGGGAGGATTAAATTTCCTCCAGAATCTTTCCTGTTAATGAGCTCAAGAGCACTCATGTTTGGGGGAGTTAACTGCAGTCTGTCCCTGTTTCCTAAAAATGTAATTTTGTAGTCTTATCAAACAGTGCTCAGGATTCTTGAACAGAGGTGACCAGTTCTCTTGAAGGGGGAAGCCTGCCTCAGGCAACAGTGTTCAGGCAGGCTACTAGTGATAGTAGGCAGACTAAGGCCTGGTCTACACTATGCGTTTAAACTGAGTTTAGCAGCGTTAAACTGAATTAACCTTGCACCCATCCATACAACGAAGCCCTTTATATTGATATAAAGGGCCCTTTAAACCGATTTTTGTACTCCTCCCCGACGAGGGGAGTAGCGCTGAAATTGGTATTGCCATGTCGGATTAGAGTTAGCATGGCTGCAATTCGACGGTATTGGCCTCCGGGCGGTATCCCACAGTGCACCATTGTTACCGCTCTGGAAAGCGATCTGAACTTGGATGCACTGGCCAGGTAGACAGGAAAAGCCCCGCAAACTTTTGAATTTCATTTCCTGTTCGCCCAGCGTGGAGCTCTGATCAGCACGGGTGGCCATGCAGTCCCAAATCCAAAAAAGAGCTTCAGCATGGACCAGTAATGGGAGATCCTGGATCTGATCGCTGTATGAGGAGGAAAATCTGTCTTCAGAGCTCCGTTACAGAAGACGAACATACAAAGCATTTGAAAAAATCTCCAGGCTATGACATCAGAGCCACAGCAGGGACTCACAGTGCTGCATGCAAGTGTTAACGGGAAGCAAAGAACAAATGGACACTCATGGAGGACGGAGGGGGGTACTGAGGACTCCAGCTATCTCAGTCTCCTGAGAGACATTTGACATCTTGGCTGAGCTCCAATGCCTGAAGGGTCAAAAACATTTTCCCGGGTGTTTCAGGGTGTTATGTCGTCAATTGTACACCCTTCTCCTGCCCCCCCGAAAGAAAAGGGGAAAAATCGTTCTCGCTTTTCAATTCAACGTATGCTCCTACTGCTGCTGTAGTAGACGCCGGGTGCTGCAGCGCCTTGCCCCGCTCCTTCCCTAGGTGGCAGATGGTGCAAAATGGACTGGTAGCCATTGTCATCTATCAGCCCGTGAGTGCTCCTGGCTGGCCTCGTGAGGTCAGCGGTGGTGCCTGGTAAAAATGGGAATGACTCCCGTCATTCCTGGCAGACTAGTACAAGCTGGTAATCGTCCCCATCATAGCAGCTGGCTGAGCTCCAGCAGCGCTTCCCGCACCACCCTTTCATGTCTAAGAAGACTCTGTACTCCCTGGACTTCATAGCAGTAGGAGGCTGCCGCTCCTACTCCCCCCTCCCCTTTAATGTCCTGCCTGGACAATCACAGCAGCTGGAGGATGCCTCTTCCCTCATTTTATCTCACTAAAAAAGTGCAGTGTTTTATTCTTGCATTCATTTATTACTTTCATCATACAATGGTGGACCGTAGCCACGGATTAGCCAGGAGGAGTTGGGGAGGGAGGGAAGCAACGTGGTGGGTTGTTTGCAAGGCACCTTCTAGAAGGGCATGCAGTCATCATTTCTGCGGGATCTCCTGGGGCTCTGACCCAGAAAGCAGCTGTTGTTCTCCTGGTTCTCTAGTACACCTTGCCCCATATCTGTAGGCAGGACTGACTACTTTAGACAAAACATAAAAGGAATGGCCAGGGAGTTCATTCCCATTTTTGTCATGCGCCCCGGCCAACCTCAGCCGAGGTCAGCCAGGAGCCAACCCACAGACAGCAGCAACCGGTACAAAAGGATTGATAACCGTCATCAACCCCATTTCAATTTCAAATGGTGCAAAAATGAACTGCTAACCATCATCTCATCGCCAATTTACAATGGCAGACGGCTCCCTTGCAAATAGGGATGGGTAACTGCTCCACTACCTTGCAAAGGCAAAGATAATGCGCGTGTAGCACTGCAGTACCGTGTTTGTCAGCAGCATGCAGTACACATACTGTGACAGTGATAAAAAGCAAAACAGGCTCCATGGTTGCCATGCTATGGTGTCTACCAGGGCAATCCAAGGAAAAAGGGCGTGAAATGATTGTCTGCCGTGGCTTTCACGGAGAAAGGATTGAGTGACATTTACCCAGAATCACCTGCGACACTGTTTTTGCCCCATCATGCATTGGAATCTCAACCCAGAATTCCAATAGGCGGGGGAGACTGCGGGAACTATGGGATAGCTACGGGATAGCTACCCACAGTGCAACACTCCAGAAATCGATGCTAGCCTTGGTACATGGGCACACCGACGAATTAATGTGCTTAGTGTGGCCACGTGCACTCGACTTTATACAATCTGTTTTAAAAAACCGGTTTCTGTTAAATTGGAATAATCCCGTAGTGTAGACATACCCTAAGTACTTTAGAAAAATCCTTTTTCTTTTCTGCCTGCAGAAAAGGGTATTAGGACCCTTTGGCTTCTGCTGTTGAGTCAGAGTACCCAGTGCAGGGGATACTGGGCTTCTTCCTTTTGAAACCAGCCATCAACATGAACAATTTCTAAGGGAAGCCTTTTCTTTTCCTCCCTTATGTGAATGTTCGCCAAATTCTTGGTGCTAGGATGGTGAGTGCAAACCCAATAGCCGCAACTTCTAGGATGTTTGAGTCATGCAGCATTTCTTTGCCTGCAACCAAGCAGACATTCATTCATGAGACAGCACCTCTTGCCACTATATCAACTGCATCAAAAGAGACTAGGTCTGCATCCTCACGAACTAGCTTCATAAGCTCCTGGTATTCTTCTCTTGGAGAAAAGAGGCTCAGTGAGGGTTGAGGCCTTCTTTCCAAGCGCTACCTGATCTCTGGTCATGAAGACTTATTAGAAAATGGCACACAGGTTTACTAGTATTCCAAAGTGGTTTGTCAGACATCTCAGTATCACCATTTAGGATTCTGAGGCACAATACAATGAACAAAAAAGTTCTTTTAATGGCCACCTCCATCACCAAGATCTTGGGGCAAGGGAGGAGAGGAAATCAAGAGACTTAGCCAGTGGCATTCTCATGGAGGATGGACTTTGTACAGCTACCTCGTCTTGAAGGTAGTCGAAGGATTCACCACATCCTCTCCAGCTAGTCTAAAATAAGGTACCTCACATTTGCAGGGCTGAGAGACTGCAGAACCTTGGAGAGATTACACATCACAATTTGGCTGATTTAGACAGCTACTGTAAGAACTGGAAGTAGGTAGGGTTCTTGCCTGAAGAGTCACAGTCTTGTACAGGCAGAGTCCTCTGGCTCATCACTATCCAAAATACAGTTCCCATCACTCTGATAGTCAGTTTACCTTCACTCGAACACCTGGATTTGTTTAGACAACAGAGGGCAAGAGGACCCTGTACCACTCCAAGTGCTCTGCTCAGCACCAACACTAGCTGACGAGAGCACTCAATGCAACTGTGCCAACATCAAGGCCAGAGTTTCCTTTCCTTGGCTTTGGTGCAAAAAGCACTCTGACTGCACTCAGATCTGACATCTGGTAACAGAGGGCAATGCCTTAAAACTGGTACTGGCTTCATCGCAGCCTCACAGAACACCCAGAAGTGTTTGGCCAAGATTGAGGAGCACAGAATGGTCCCCCAAATGCAGAAGGAGCCATCCAAAAAGCTTAAAAACAGGAGCTGCCTAGAATACAGGGTTTCAACTGAAATGTGTTGAGAATCTGTTGACTCTTTGCACCTTCACCTCTTATGAAAGCTTCATCTTAACCAGCAAAGTGAAGCTCAGTATCATATATGACATATAACAAAGCCATGTGAGCGATGAACATTCGTGGGGGAAAGGGACTCCTACATTGATACAGGTGGCGCTGGCACCAAGTTCTGATGGGTGAGCTATCACGGCCAACTCGAGTTTCAGCTCCAAGGGTTTACCCTTTTCAAGTACTCTGGCTGACCTCAGGAGTCTTCCTGGGCTGCCAAAGGGAAGCTTCAGTCCTCTGCAAAGAGCTCCTCCTGTGTCTTCAGTGCCGTGGTGACACTTGCTGACATGTCACCCATTCAAATCACAGAGGTAAACACAACCAACTTGGCCATCTGTACTGGACACTGACTGTTCTACCACACAAGTTTTGAACCTACTAAGCAGTCTTCCTTGGAAGCCACACCTGAAATAAAACAAAAGAGACACTACTGCAAGAAGGGAAGTGCCAGACCAAAGAACCACCACCAGAGAGAGACAGATACTGAATCACTGAGGTGCCTAGACTCCAACACTAGAGTGCCAAGAACAACGTTACAACCAGAAATAAAAACCTCACTCTGGAGTAACTGTGAAGATCTGAACACTAAGGCACTGGAGTGCTGACAAATTAGGAAAAGCACTCACAGCAAACCCCACATATATAAAAACAGGTCAAAGTGACACAGAAGTGGTCCTGTGGAAAAAATAATGTAATCTTAATTAAATATTTTATCAAAACATACTCACATGGAGGCAGAATTAAGGTTACAACCATAATTCTGGCATTTACTAACAATTCAGTGCTTGACTTTGTAAGTTTAGTGTTCCTTGAACAGTTTACTTTTAATATGAATTCTCATTTAATTAACACTGCAGCTGTAACAGTTGTTCTACCAAGCTGCAGTTATGTCCACGAGGCAGTCTCCAACATACATGAGATTTTGTTTTTCTGCATTTTATTCTTCATCTTATTCTAAATGAACAACCCTGTCTACCACCTTTGGATGTTGGAAGTATCTGGATATGCCAGACTGATTGACTTCAGCTAAAAGCTCATCTTTCCTTTCACAAATTATTCAACGCCTACAGAAGTTTTCCCTGCTATTTTTAAAACTACTCTAAGAAGTTTGTAGTATAGTTTAAACATGGATACCACCTTAGCCAAGTAAAACAATCACAGTTGCTTCGGTAGCCTAACTCACACCAGGCCCAAATTCAAGACATTTAATGGTCACAACAATCCCACCTCCACTGCTTCCAACCCTGATAGTACTTTCCAGGGATGCGATGTGCACAATCTCCACCAGTTGTGATTTTTCCTTCATCCCATCTCTTTCCCCCGTGCCCTGGCCTGAATTCCCCCTCATGAACATCTTCTCTGGCATGGATTCCTCTCCTTCTCTCTTCTCCTACCCTCCAGAGCCGAGACTCACTCAACTCTTCCCATTCCTTTTCCCAAATGTCCACCCAAACTACAGATCAACGGACAAAGAGAAAGCAGAAGACATATACACCTCTACCCTGATATAACGTCACACAATGTAACACAAATTTGGATATAACGTGGTAAAGCAGCACTCGAAGGGGATGGGGGAATGCATGCTCCAGCTGATCACAACAAGTTCAATATAATGCGGTTCATTTTTTGGCTCCCGCGGACAGCGTTATATCAGGGTAGAGGTGTGTATTTTAACTATCATCTTTGATACAATGCATCTCATAATCTTACTCATAATTTATTTAACTGGCCTGAAAATCACCACATACACAGAAAGCTGACTGAAGAAACAGACACAAAAAACATACTAAGTGGCAAACCTCTGAATTGGGGAGGTGAGATCACTGATATAGGATCACAGGATTTAACATTAGACTCTATAAATATTAGAAACATAGGAAGAAAATAAACATGGCTTGGAAAAATGCAAATAAATCTAAAATACAACCAATAGGGAGGAGAAACCTGGAAGTCAGCAATGCTGATCAAGACCTACGGGTAAGTGGACAGCAAATCGGACATTAGAACTCACCTAATGTATCATTAATTCTCAAAATCTTTTATAATGTAAGTCGACTCATCCATTAGAAAGCAAGGAAATATCCAATTAAGGGGTCATTCCTTAACATCCCACCCTCATTCACACTTCACAACTCAGTATCATGCACCTCTAACACACACACACACACACACACAACACTACAAATTCACTGGACCTCAAAACCTGAACTCCAACTTCAGCAACATGATATATGCTTGTAGACATCTCTTTACTAAATTATTCTATTGTGTGTTATGTGCACGTGAGGGAAACATGAGGTTGGAATCAAGCTTGTGTATTCCATGCAAGTGTTATTAATAGAGATAATTTGGTGTGGATATTGTGTTAGAGATGCATGGTACTTTGTGATTTATAGGAAAACTCAGAGCAGGTAAACATGAACCACAGGTGTTAAGGGTGGATCAGTAGGGGTCACATTTAATAAGTTTAGACTACTTAAGTTTTTTTGGGTGGTAATTTCCCTGGATTTTATGAAGTGTGGGTGTTTGACGGGGAGTATCAAGAAAAGGGAAAAGCAATGGGGGAGGGGAAATGTGCACATCCCCTATAGACACCATGCAGTAGTTTCCCTCCCTTCTCCCACTGTTCTCCCCCATGCTAAGTAGGGGCAGGGTTCTCTCCTGGATTACTGCCCCACATAGGAGCTCTTCTCTTTCATTATTTTTGTACCACATAATGCTCATTCTGCCTCCTGGTTCCTGGCACTATTAGTCTTCTTACCAGGCATTCTAAGGAAAAGAAAATGTGAGAGCGTCAGAATAAAGATGGTGGACTTCAACAAAGCAGACTTTACCAAACTGAGAGTACTGGTAACTAGTGTCAAGAGAGTGGGCATTTTTTAAACAGACATTATTAAGAGCACAAGAGAAAACTACCCCAATACACTGGAAAGATAGGAAGTATGGAAAGAGACCACTCTGGTTTAAATCACAAGCTCTTTAATGATCTAAAACTCAAAAAAGTCTTACAAAAAGTGGAAACTAGGTCATATTACAAAGGATGAATATATATATAAAAAAAAGGAGTACATAGGGACAAAATTAGAAAGGCCAAGGCACAAAATGAGATTAAACCAGCTAGAAACATAGAAGAGTAGGAAGAAAACATTTTACAAATACACTGAAAGCAAGAGAAAGATCAAGAACAGGGTAGGCCCATTAGTCAATGAAAGGGGAAAAAAACAAATAGAAAATATGGAAGTGGCAGAAGTGCTAAATGACATTTTTGCTTCAGTTTTCACCAAAGACTCAACATATGATAGCCAGTGAAAATGAGGTGGGATCAGAAGCGAAAATAAGGAAAGAACAAGTTTAAAAAAGTCTTCAAGTCACCAAGGCCTGATGAAATACATCCTAGAATACTCAGGGAGATATCTGAGCTATTAACAATTATCTTTAAAAAGTCATAGAAGATGGGTGAGATTCCAGAGGACTGTAAAGACAAATATAGTGTCAATCTATAAAAAGGGAAATAAGGACAACCTGGGGAAATACAGATCCGTCATCTTAACTTCAGTATCTAGAAAGATAATGGAGCAAGTAATTAAGCAATCAATTTGCAGACATCTAGAAAATAATAAGTTGGTAAGTAACCGTCAACACGGATTTGTCAAGAATAAGTTGCGTCAATCCAACCTAACAGCTTTCTTGGACAGGGTAACAAGCCTCGTGGATAGGGGGGAAAAGGGGTAGATGTGGTATATCTTGACTTATTAAGGCTTTTGATACGGTCTCACATTACCTTCTCATAAATAAGCTAGGAAAATATGACCTAGATGGAGGTGCTACAAGGTGGGTGCACAACTGGCTGAAAAACCATTCCCAGAGATTAATGATCAGCAGTTCACAGAGAAGCTGGAAAGGCAAATTGATTGAGGTCCCGCAGGGATCAGTTGTGGGTCCAGTTCTGTTCAATATCTTCATCAGTGATTTAGATAATGGCATAGAGAGTACACTTATAAAGTCTGTGGATGATACCAAGCTGGAAGAGGTTGCAAGTGCTTTGGAGGATAGGATTAAAATTCAAACTGATCTGGACAAACTAGAGAAATGATCTGAAGTAAAGAGGGTGAAATTCAATATGGACAAATGCAAAGTACTCCACTTAGGAAGAAACAATCAGTTGCACACATACAAAATGGAAAATGACTGCCTAGGAAGGCGTACTAGGGAAAGGGATCTGGAGGTCATAATGGATCAAAAGCTAAATATGAGTCTACAGTGTAACGCTGTTGCAAAAAAAGCAAACATCATTCTGGGATGTATTAGCAGGAGTGTTGTAAGCAAGACACAAGAAGTAATTCTTCCACTCTACTCCACACTGATTAGGTCTCAACTGAAGTAGTGTGTCCAGTTCTGGGTGCCACATTTCAGGAAAGATGTGGACAATTTGGAGAAAGTCCAGAGAAGAGCAACAAAAATGATTAAAGGTCTAGAAAACATGACCTGTGACAGAAGATTGAAAAAATTGGGATTGTTTAGTCTGGAGAAGAGAAGACTGAGGGGACACGATATCAGTTTTCAAGTACAGAAAAGGTTGTTACAAGGAGGAGAGAGACAAATTGTTCTTGTTAAACTTTGAGAAAAGGACAAGAATCAATGGACTTAAATTGCAGCACGGGCGGTTTAAGTTGGACATTCGGAAAAACTTCTTGTCAGGGTAGTTAGGCACCGGAATAAATTGCCTAGAAAGGTTGTGGAATCTCCATCGTAGGAGATTATTAAGAGCAGGCTGGACAAACACCAGTCAGGGATGGTCTAGATAATATTTAGCCCTACCATGAATGCAGGGCACTGGACTAGATGACCTTTCAAGGTCCCTTCCAGTCCTGCTATTCTATGAATAAAATAATACAAGCATGTAAGGACAAATTCAGAAAGGTTAAGGCAAGAAAGGGAGTTACAGCCTTTTATGTACCTTGCTAGGTGTAAGAAGAGGTTTTTTAAAATACATTAGGAACAAGAGAGAGGAAGGAAAGTGTAGGTTCTCTACCTAACAGGAAAGGAGAGCTAACAGAAGACATCAAGAAGGCTGAAGTGTTTAACTATTTTGCTTCAGTCTTCACTAAAAAGGCAAATTGCGACCAGATATTTAACAAAATTAAGAGTAACAAGGGGGAAGGAAGGAACACAAGCCAAAACAGGGATAGAACAGGTTAAAGAATATTTAGGTAAGTTATGTATGCAGGTCAGCAGGGTTGGATGAAAGGTACCCTAGGGTACTTAAACTATGTGAAACAATCTTGGAACCATTACCAATTATCTTTTAGAACTCACGGAGGTCCCAGAGGACTGAAGAAGAGTAAATGTAGTACCTATCTTTACAAAGAGGGGCGAAGGAAGAGGACCTGGGGAATTATAGATCAGTCAGCCTAGCTTGGATACCTGAAAAGATACTGGAACAAAATATTAAACAATCAATCTGTAAGCACCTAGAGGATAACAGGGTTGTAAGTAAAAGACAACATGGATTTTGTCAAGAATACAACAAGCCAAACCAACCTAATTTATTTTTCTAAGAGTATTACTGCCCTGGTTGTTGGTAGGGGGGTGGGAAGGGAAGATGTAGACATGATATCTGGATTTTAGAAAGGCTTCTAACAGTCCCACATGACATTCTCATAAGCAAACTAGGGAAACATGGTCTAGAAAAAGCTCTATAAAGGTGGGTGCATGATTTGCTGACAGACTGGGATGGCATATCTAGTGGGTTACACAGGAGTCTGACTTGGGTCCCGTAGTATTCAGTAATTACTTGCATAACAGAGAGGAGAGTATGCTTATATATAATATGTGGGTGACACCAAGTTGGAAGAGGTTGCTAGAACTTTGGAGGGCAGAATTAGAATTCAACACAACCTTGATGAATTGAGAATTGGTCAGAAATCAACAAGATGAAATTCAATACAGAAAAGTACTACACTTAGGAAGAAAAGAAAAATTCACAACTATAAAATGGGGAAATAACTGCTAGGCAGTAGTACTTCTGAAAAGTATCTGGGGGTTATAGTGGATCACAAACTGCATATGAGTCAACAAGCTGCAAAAGAAAAAAAAAAGGTGAGTATCATCCTGGAGTGTATTAACAAGAGTGTTGTAAGACACAGGAGGCAACTGTCCCACTTACTCAGCACTGAGTCCAGTTTTGGGCACCACACATTAGGAAAAATGTGGATAAACTGGAGACAGTCCAGAGGAGAGCTATATACCTTATATCATTTTCATTGAACACCTGACCTCTGAAGAGGGTTGTAAAAAAAATGGACATGTTTAGTCTTGAAAAAGTGGTGACCTGATAGTCTTCGAATATGTTAAAGGCAGTTATAAAGAGGACAATGATCAATTGTTTTCCATGTCCACAGAGGTATTGGCCTTGACCTACAGAAAGAGATTTAGGCTAGATACTAGGAAAAGCAAAGCAAAGTTACATGTTTCAGCCCTGCCACTTGGAGTTCAGGCTTTAGATTAGGCTCAAGTATCACACTGAAATGTAAATACAATATTTATATTCCAATTGATTTTATTTTATCAATGTGGCAAAAATGAGAAAGTAAGCAATTTTTCAGTAATAGTGTGCTGGGACACTTCTGCATTTTTATGTCTGATTTTGGAAGCAAGTAGTTGGGGTACACATGACAAATCAAGACTCCTGAAAGCGGTACAGTAGTCTGGAAAGATTGAGAATCACTGTGTCAGACCAATGATCAATCTAACCCAGTGTCCTCTCTTCTGATAGTGGCCAATGCCAGTTGCTTCAAAAAGAACGAACAGAATAGGGCAATTATTGAGTGATCCATCATGTCATCCACTCCCAACTTCTGGAAGTCAGAGACTAGGGTAACCCAGAGGATAGGTTGCATCTCTGACCATCTTGGGTAACAGCCATACAGGAACTTATCTAATTCTTTTTTAAACTTACAACATCCTTCACAACATCCTCTATACTGGTTGACTGTGCACTGCATGAAGTAGCACTTAGGTTTGTTCTAAACCTGCCACTTATTAATTTCACTGGGTGAGCCCTGGTTCTTGTGTTACGTGAAGGAGTAAACACCACTTCCTTACAAACTTTCTCCGCACCATTCATGATTTTATAGTCCTTTAGCACAGGGGTGGCCAACCTGTGCCTGAGAAGAAGCCAGAATTTACCAGTGTACATTGCCAAAGAGCCACAGTAATACATCAGCAGACCCGCACATGAGCTCCCCCACTCCCAGCATCTCCCACTCCCCAGTGCCTCCCCCTCCCTACCTGTGCCTCCTGATCAGCTGTTTCATGGCATGCAGGAGGCTCTGGGGTGGGAGGAAGGAGAAGCGAGGGCACTGCAGGCTCAGGGGAGGGGGCAGGGCACATTGGAAAGCTGACACCTGTAGCTCCAGCGTCGGTGTCTATACAAGGAGCCACATATTAACTTCTGAAGAGCCGCATATGACTCTGGAGCCACAGGCTGGCCACCCCTGCTCTGGTTATCCCTCCTTAGTCATCTGTTTTCCAATATGAAAGTCCCCATCTTTTTAACCTCTCCTCATATGGAAGCTATTCCATCTCCCTAATCATTTTTGCTGCCCTTCTCTGTACCTTTTCCAGTTCTGATTTTTTTTTTTTTTTGACCAGAGTAACCAGGACTGCACAGAGTATTCAAAGGGTGAGTGTACCATGGATTTATACAGTGGCATTATGATTTTTCCATATTATCATCTATCCCTTTCCTAATGGCTCATAAAAGCAGCAAAGAGTCCTGTGGCACCTTATAGACTAACAGATGTATTGGAACATGAGCTTTCATGGGTGAATACCCACTTCGTCGGATGCATCCAAAGCTCATGCTCCAATACGTCTGTTAGTCTATAAGGTGCCACAGGACTCTTTGCTGCTTTTACAGATCCAGACTAACGGTGCTGAAGTTAGGCTTATGAGCCTGTAATTGCCAGGATCACTTCTAGAATCTTTTTTAAAAACTGGTATCACATTAGCTATCCTCCAGTCACAATCTTATGCCCAAATAAATTTGTTAGTCTCTAAGGTACCACAAGAACTCCTGGGTTTTTTTCAGCAGTTAGTAAGTTATAAATACTAAGTTTAAATATAGTTATATATCACCAACATTCGATGACACAAGAACCCGTATGGATGTGAACATATGAGGTCGGCAGCCTGGGGTTTCTAGGTACCAAGGTCATGTAGCTGCAAAGATCAAAAAAACTGGAGACACCCTGATGTATTTCTCAAAAAGAGGATTTTAAAATTTATAGTGTGTCCAGCAGCACATACTAATGTTCTTAAGACTCACGAAAATTAAAGAGAGCCTCAGAGTGTTCTGTATTTTTAGGGCTTGTTTACATTTGGAAGTTTACCAAAATAGCTATTCTGGAATAGTTGTTTCAGTATAACCCCCCATGGGGACACTTATTCCAATGTAAGACTGCTCACACAGGGCTTGTACCAATGTAACTGTTTCGGAGTAATTATTCCAGAATAGCTACTTCCAGGGCTTCAGATAGTAAGGGTCCATGAAAATTAGATGTCTGATATAACCTTAACCATGATGCCACTAACACTTTTCCAGAATACATCTCTGCCCTGAAATTCTTACAATCAACATAGATATCAAAGAAAAGGGGGAAAAATCACTTCAGGTAACTGAGAGTGAAGGTTCCTGGGACTGCTTAGAGAGGTGGATTTTAAAGGAATGAGGTTGGACTTCTGGCAGATGCAGACAAGATGTTGCAGCTATAGAAGGTAAAAGTGATAGAAGGCACAAAACTAGGAATGGGGAAAGGAGACAAAGGTTTGAAGAAGGCAAAAGGATGAGAAAGCAGAGAGTGAATAAAGAGAAGAGACAGAGAAGGTGAGGGTTAAAGGTAACGTAGAGCCTTCTATGAGGATTATGCTCCTTTTATGAATTCAGAGACAGGAAGCCAAGGAAGGATCACAGTAACAGTAAGTTACAGGAAAGAAAGATGACTTTGGCAGCAGCATTTCAAACAGACAGGAAGGAGAAGAAACAAGAGAAAGAGAGGCCAGACAAGAGATTACAGTAATAAAGGCAAGAAGTGACCAGGATATGAACAAGCGTTTCAGCACTCAATACAGGACAAGTTTTGAAGAAAGAAGCAACAGGTGTTAGCAAAAAGACAAAATGGGGCAGAGTAGAATAAAAGGTCATAGCAAGATTACAGGCTGAGACACAAGAAAGAGTAGTTATTAATGAAGACAGAAAAGAGAAATTAGGAGAAAAGATGAGAAGGTCTACTTACCAGTAACTAGTTTTGAGTAAATTGTCAGTACACATCCTCATTACTGGAATGCAGGATGCATAGGCCAGCACTGCCATCACAGAAGTTGAGATAGTGGCTGGACACCCAAGATGTCAGCATCAGCTAAGTATGCTAGAATGGATGGGGGTACAGAAGTGCCATGAGTATACAGGGATGTAGGGATGATAATGAATTTATAAAGTGGTGATGAAGTCAGAAAGAGGAAAGTATACAAAAGAAGCAAAAACGGAGAACTGAAGGACAATGGCAGACAGAAAGGAGGTGAGTATGAAAAACTGTTTAAAGGAAACTAAGTGTTCAGCAACTCTAACTAATTGTATGACACCCCATCTATTCAATACATCATCCAAGTGCAAGATAAGAAAAAGAAAAATATCACAAAAATCAAGAGGATTAAGTCATCAGCCACATCAAAGGCAGCAAAAATGAATAAGAGAACACTTTATGACAAAGCCCCTTCCTCCTTATGCTCCACAATATCAACATATCCAACACCCCATGACCCAAAACATTCCCCCATCTGCTTCTACCAGGGCACAAAACACACCCTCCCAAACATACACTCCCCCCAAACACCATTCACATGCTCTGCTCCACACATACACTTCATCATCAATCACGCTGTATCAGAAGCAGATACAACTCTCGCTCTCCCCATGGGCCAGATCCACATACACACTCTCTCCACGCACACATTCTTCCTATCACCCAGCTCACTACACATACAGGTAATCAATATACTCGGCTTTTACTTGAAAAATATCTCACCAGAGCAACCTCACTGATGGTAACACGAGTGGAGCACTAATATAGCCAAGGTTTCTCACAGTCTCTGGCATTTAACACGATGTGGGGTAACCTTATTCAGAGCAGGTCTAACTTACAGTGCTGATGTGAGTGCACATGGGATCCCTGCTCACACAGGGATATTTCGCGGTATTCACCCACGAAAGCTCACGCTCCAAAACGTCTGTTAGTCTATAAGATGCCACAGGACTCTTTGCTGCTTTTACAGATCCAGACTAACACGGTTACTCCTCTGATACTGTCCACACTAGTACTCCCACCTACCGCGAACACGAGTCAGTGGAGTTGCTCTAGTCTCACCAATAGTGGGAAATTTAAAGAGAACAAACAAAAAACAAACACGATGTAGACAAGCCCACAGCCTCTCCCCCGGCCTGCATCCTGCACCACACAATACCACTGCAACCAGCACACCTTTCAGACCCCAGGCTGGGGCCTGTCGGAGGGGGATGTGCCCTCTCGCCAGCCCCAGCGCCCCCCCCTCCCTCCTCCCCCTCCCCCCACACACACAGGCCAGGGTCTCCCCCCACCACCAGGGTTTCCCCCTCCACAGGCCTAGGTCTGCCCCTCCCCCACACACAGGCCCCAGGTCTCCCCCACAGGCCCAGGCCACAGCCTCGCTCTCGCGCCCAGCGTAGCCCGCCCTCCCACCGCCACGAGGCAAGTCCGGCGTGGCCCCAGCCTACCCGCACACCTCGCCCGGCCTGGCCTCACCTGGCGGCGGCAAAGGCAGGGCCTGGGCAGCGGCAGGGTAACAGCTCCGCAGCGCGCACAACAAGCCGCTTGCTGCGCCGCCTGCACGCGCCTCCCCCCGCTCCGCCCTCCGACCCCTATTGGTTATTTTGCGCACGTGGCCGGCGCCTTATTGGAACAACGCTCAGTCCGTCAATCTTACCCCCGGGGCGGGCTCGCCCGGCGGGCCGGAGTCAGGGAGCGGAGGGCTGGAGGGGGGAGGCTTGAGTGGGAGCGCCGGGCCTGGAGCGAGGAGAGCGGGGATGGCGGGGGGCCACCTGGGCTGCCTTCCCAGTGGCCCGCGGGCCCCTTTTCGTGGCGCTTGCTGTGTCTCGGGAGGAAGGACCCATCCCCTGTCCAGACCACAACTCGCCCCGTTTGATGCTCCATGTAGCCCAAAGCTGCTGCCACCACTTGGGGAGCGTGTTCACTGGCACATGGAGCAGCTATCCCTGGCAGGGTCCAGCCCGCCTGGCTGGAGCGGGGCTGGTAGAGCAGAGGATTGTTCGTGTGTTTTTTAGAGAGAGAGACGCTCAGGTCACTGGTTTGATTCGGAGGGGGAGAAAACTCTTTATCTACTTCGACGTGTCTGCTTGCAAAACCGACGTCAATACAGTCACAGAAGGCAAAGATACAATTGTCAGCCTAAACATTCATTTTCCTTTGGAATCTTTAGATTAAAGAAATGAGGAAATGAATGAAAGGAGTAAAGAAAGGTCAGGCTACAAATATAGGAGTAAAAGGCTCATGAGGGCAGAAGGCTTCAAAGTGACAGTTTTGGCAGTGGATACTGATGTTCATCCTTTGCTCCCAAGCATTTTTGGCCAAAGCAAAATCATGAGCATCTTAAGCACTCTTTCATAGGTTCTGGCAAGTAGGAGCCTTTCTGCCTTTCAAGCACCTATTTGGCCTGGCCCGAATTCTACTTGCAGAGATGGAACAAAACTTTTAACACTCCCTGGCTACAAATCTTCAGAGTAAAAGGGTGGTAAGGGTGAAAAACAAGAAGCTGGAATCATTGAAAAGCTCTAGCTGCATTCATTGATATCAAAAGACATGACTGGGTGAAATGAGCTCTTTGTGTGTGGGGCCAATATCAAAACACAGGACACAAAGAGAAATAGATTGTTACAGTACAAGTCAATGTTTGTGCTAAGGTGAACATGAGAGCTGATCTACCCCAAAATAGTACGCCAGCTATTTTAGTGGAAAAAGCATTGTGTTGTGTAAAGGAGTGACAATGATTTGAAGCAATGCACTGTGTTAATGTTTTAAAGAGTGTGATGCTGTTTTGAGGGAATGTCTTCATTTTGTGTTGTTAAGTTCCAATGCCATATGATGACACATCTGTGCAATGCCTTCGTGTTGCATTAGGATATGGCATTTTTTTAAATATAATGCTAGTTTGTCAGAATGCAATTACAGACTGCTAGTCTTTCAGGCCAGAAGGGACCATCATGATCAACTAGTCTGATATGCACATCACAGACCACAGAACCTCACCTCCTGAAATAGGCAATTAAACTCTAGATGAGTTATTGAAGTCCTCAAATCTTGATTTAAAGACTTAAAATGACAGAGAACCCACCACTTACTCTAGTTCAAACCTGCAAGTGACCCATGCCACATGCTGCAGAGGAAGGCAAAAAAAAACAAACAACAGAGTCTCTGACAATCTTACCCAGGGAAAAATTCCTTCATGACCCCAGATATGGCAATCAATTAACTTAGACCTTGAACAAGCGACAAAAAAAACAACCACCACTCCCTCCACCCCCCGTGATCGCTGGCACTTCGGCACTGCCTCCGCTTCTTTGGCGGCAATTCGGCGGCAGGTCCTTCCCTCCGAGAGGGACTGGGAGACCTCCGGCCGAATTGCCACTGAAGAGCCAGATGTGCCAGCCCTGCATTTGGCACAACTCAAACATGATGAATGATCTTATGTTGCTATACAATGCAACATTAATACTTTTAAATGCAATTAAATAATGATGTGAGGAATTTGAAGAAACTTGGTGACAATTCAGCAAAACCTCCTCAACTTGTGATTCTGAACACAGTACAGCGATGTTATGATGTTATATTTACATATCACTGTATATTTAGATGTTTGTTACAGAAGGATGGTGTTCTGAGAAATAACAATGACATTTCAGCTCCATGCCATGATGTCACACAATGCAGTGATTACATTTGACAAACAGTGAAGCTCTGCAGTATCATGAAAAATCATGGAGCAGGTCCCCAAGGAATCCATTTTGAAGCACTTGGAAGAGAGGAAGGTGATCAGGAACAGTTGACCTGGGTTCACAAAGGGCAAGTCATGCCTGACCAACCTGATTGCCTTTTATGATGAGATAATTGGCTCTGTGAATATGGGTAACGAGGTGGACGTGACACATCTTGACTTTAGCAAAGCTTTTGATACAGTCTCGCACAGTATTCTTGCCAGCATGTTAAAGAAGTATGGGCTGGATGAATGGACTATAAGGTGAATAGAAAGCTGGCTAGATTATCAGGCTCAATGGGTAGTGATCAACGGCTTGATGTCTAGTTGCCAGACGGTAGCAACTGAGGTGCCCCAGAGGGCAGTCCTGGGACCGTTTTTGTTCAACATCCTAATTAATGATCTGGACGATGGGATGGATTGCACACACAGTAAGTTTGTGGATGACACTAAGCAGCGGGGAGAGCTAGATAGACTGGAGGGTGGGGATAGGGTCCAGAGTGACCTTGACAAATTAGATTGGGCCAAAAGAAATCTGATGAGGTTCAACAAGGACAAGTGCAGACTCCTGCACTTAAGACAGAAGAATCCCATGCACAGCTAAAGGCTGAGGACCGACTGTCTAAGCAGCAGTTCTGCAAAAAAGGACCTGGGGATTACAGTTGATGAGAAGCTGGATGTGAGTCAACAGTGTGCCCTTGTTGCCAAGAAGGCTAACAGGATATTGGGCTGGATTAGTAGGAGCATTGCCCACAGATCGAGGAAAGTGATAATTCCTCTCTATTCGGCACTGGTGAGGCCACATCTGGAGAATTTTGTCCAGTTTTAGGCCCTCCACTACAGAAGGGTTGTGGAGAAATTGGAGATAGGCCAGCAGAAGGCAGTGAAAATTATTAGGCGGCTGGGGCACATGACTTATGAGGAGAGGCTGAGGGAACTGGGCTTGTTTAGTCTGCAGAAGAGAAGAATGAGGGGGGATTTGATAGCTGCTTTCAACTACCTGATGGAGGTAGGATGGAGGATGGAGCTCGGATGTTCTCAGTGGTGGCAGATATCAGAACAAAGAGCAATGGTCTCAAGTTGCAGTGGGGCGGTCTACGTTGGATATTAGGGAAAACTACTTCACTAGGAGGGTGGTGAAGCACTGGAATGGGTTCCCTAGGGAAGTGGTGGAATCTGCATCCTGAGAGGTTTTTGAGGCCCAGCTTGACAAAACCGTGGCTGGGATGATTTACTTGGGGTTGGTCCTACTTTGAGCAGGGGGTTGGACTGATGACCTCCTGGGGTCTCTTCCAAACCTAATCTTCTATGATGGTGACATTTCAATGACATGCATCAATGATGGCTTCAAACACAGTGGAGCAGCATTTGTACATGTCATAAAGACATTTCAGCATGGGTCTGTCATCTCACACATGTAGTGATCGTACTTGACAGAGTGCCACCATAATGCCTCTATAGTGATGGTATTTGACACGGTGCAAGGGTGTTTTCTGAGGTGTTGCAATGACATTTGCGCATGCATTGTGACATCACACCATGCAGTGCCATTCTGAGGGGTCATGGCACTGCAAGGAAACCATGTGGTGATGGATGCCACACGGTGTGGTGGGGCTGTGAGATGTCCCCCTAGAAGTACCCTCCCATGGCCCACCAGGACCCTGTCCTGGCAGCACCATCCTTAAAGGTCGCCATGGGCCCCTGCTCCGCCAGACCCCCATCTGGTAGCAGCCAGTCTGGGCAGGCCACAGACCCCTGGTGCACAAAGTACCAGCCGGGCACCAACGGTCTCCCAGCCCTCGCTCCTCATTCCTCCCCTCCCCCCTAACGGTCGCTCTATACGCGAGCCACCCAGGTGGCGAGAACCACTCCGCTAAAGAACGATGGGATGGCACGTGACCACTCCCGGGAGAGGGGGCCGAAGGGCGCGCGTGGGGGCGCGCGGCGTGGCTGGTACGCGCGCGGCGGTCACGTGCTCCCGTGCTCCCCGCCCCTCCCCCCAGCCGGTCGCCTCCTCTACCGCCGTCGCGGCCCGCTGCTTTGTGAAGACGGCAAGATGGCGGCCAGTAACTATTACGGCTTCGCGCATGGTGCTGCCTCCGCCGGGCCTCAGTACAGGTACGGGGGAGCGCCCGCCCCGGGCGCCGCGCGGGCTGGGAGGGGCCGCCCCGCCTCTCCCCTTAGGGTTGCGCCAAGGCAGCGCCTCCGCCCGGGGAATGGGAGCCGGCACCGGGAAGGCTTGGGGCGCTGCCCGGTCCTCCGGCCCCCTTCCTCCACTAAGGGCGGCTACAATGGCGGCGTGGGGAGCCGGGGGTCTGCCCCGTTCCTCCGTCACCACCCTCCTCGTGCGCCCGCCCCCACGGGGGTCTGCCCCCCATCTCCAGCCTCATCCCCCGCCCCTGATCGCCCCCTCCTTATCCCCCTGTCCTCCCACGGGGGTCTGCTCTCCCATTGCCACCCTCCTCCTCCCACTGCTCCCCTTCCTCCATCACCACTCTCCTCATCCTCTCGCCCTCCCATGGGGGTCTGCCCCCCATCTCCATTGCCACCCTCCTCATCCTCCTGCCCCGCCCACAGGGATCTGCCCCCTTCTCTATCGTCTCCTCCCTTATTCCTCTGCCCCCCCTTCCTCCGTCACTACCCTCCTCATCCCCCTGCTCTCCCTTTCTCTGTTGCCACCCTCCTGCTCTCCCTGCCCCCCCTCCAGGGGTCTGCCCCCTCCTCCATCACCAGCCTGCTCATCTTGCTGCCTCCTCTTCCTCTATTGCCACCCTCGTGCTCTCCTCCCCCCAGGGATCTGCACCCCTCTTCCATCGCCAGTCTCCTCATCCCCCTGTCTCCTCTTCTCCATAGCCAGCCTCCTCACCCCCCTGACCCCCCATTCCTCCATAGCTACCTTCCTGCTCTCCCTGCCCCCCAGGGATCTGCACCCCCTCCTCCATCGCCACCCTCTTCATCCCTCTGCCCCCCCGTTCCTCCATTGCCACCCTCCTGCTCTACCTGCTCCCTCCCCCACGGTTCTGCCCCCCATTTCTCCATCGCCACTCTCCTTGTCCTCCTGTCACCCTCCTTGTCCCACTGTTTCTCCATTGCCACCCTCCTGTCTTCCTGCCCCCCACATGGGTGTCCGCTCCCCTTCCTCCATTGCCACCCTCCTAATCCCTCACTCTGTACACACGGGTGTCTGCCCCCCACATCATACCTCATCCTCTGCCCCACACAGATGGAGGTCTGCCCCTGGATCTGCACTCACTTGTCTCCCCTTTTCTCTGTTGTCATCTTCTGACCCCACACACAGGGGTCTGCTCCTCCTTCCTTAGTTGTTACCTTGCTCCCTCATCCCCCACCATCCTTGTTCCCTACCTGACTGGGAACTGTATCCCTATCCCCTATAATTACCCTGGCTGATCCACCCCCATCTGTCATCTATCTCAGTGCTTTCACACACTGGAGGCTCATTCCCTAGCTCCTCTCTTCAGACACACTGTGGTGGCTCCACACCCTCAACCCTTCCTTTGCTTCCCTTTTCCTCCCTTTGGAGGATCCCACCATTTGCACACCCACCCACGGGCTTTGCCCTTTCTTCAGATCCACCTGCCTTTCTCCCTTCCCATGTCCACCACCAGTGGGGCTCTCCCATAAGAATGGCCGTACTGGGTCAGACCAAAGGTCCATCTAGCCCAGTATCTGTCTACCAACAGTGGCCAATGCCAGGTGCCCCAGAGAGAGTGAACCCAGCAGGCAACGATCAAGTGATCACTCTCATGCCATCCATCTCCATCCTCTGACAAACAGAAGCTAGATACACCATTCCTTACCCATCCTGGCTAATAGCCATTTATGGACTTAACCACCATGAATTTATCCAGTTCTCTTTTAAACGCTGTTATAGTCCTAGCCTTCACAACCTCCTCAGGTAAGGAGTTCCACAAGTTGACTGTGCTCTGCGTGAAGAAGAACTGTTGCTGTATTTGTTGTAAACCTGCTGCCTATTAATTTTCATTTGGTGACTCCTAGTTCTTGTATTATGGGAATAAGTAAATAACTCTTCCTTATCCACTTTCTCCACATCACTCATGATTTTATATACCTCTATCATATCCCTCCTTAGTCTCCTCTTTTCCAAGCTGAAGAGTCCCATGTGATCAGCCTTGTCCTCTCATTAATCTCTACCACAGTATTCATCCCTCTGTTCTCACATCCAGTAGGGCTTGTCTGCTGACCGTTGTCCACTCTTCATTCTTCACATGGGGGCTCTGACTACACAGGAGTCCCCCAATTCCTTGTTATCTTCAGAGGACTCTGCCTTTTCCAGGGATTTCCTTGCTAATCCATTATGCTTCAAGGTGTTCAGTCTGTTGCATCCCCAGGGCTTTGCTTGCTTCGCTCCTGTATAATCTTCCCCCAAGTGCTTAGTCTTTCCCCAGGATCCCTTTATGTTAACTGATGCTTCCAAGAATCCTTTCTGTTCTCCAACCAATCCTTAGAATGCATCCTATCTCTCTCATTTTTAGGGGGTGCTCAGCCTTCAGGGATTCCTCTGTTCCCTCATGTCGCAGGGTGCTGTACCTTCTCCAGAAATCTCCATTCTCTATGTTTTTGTCCTCACCTTGTTCAGTATACTGCCTTCCCAAAATGTCTCTGCTTCCTTGTCTGTCTTCCCCAGCACCCTTCTTCCTCCAGGGCTCCTTTCCTCTTTCTCCTCCCAGGAATGCTCTGCTTCACCCCATATCCACCTCACTCCCTTGTGCTAATTCTCTCCAAGGATCCTCCCTGCTTTCCTCTTCCAGCTTGGGCACTCAAGTCTTCTCAGAGGATCCCCTTTATTTACCCCTCACTCCCACCCTAATAGGTTTCTCTGCCTCCTCAAAGGCTCCCTCTGCCCACCCACCTTTTTACATTATTTCCTGCCACCCCCCCTGGCATGCTTCAAGATTCCACCTGTCTAATTTCCCAAGGTCTCTCCTTGGGTCTTGCTGCCTCCAATAACCCTCTGTAGCTATTCTCCCCTGAGATGCTCTGTCCAATGATGTCCTTTCCCATTTCTCCCAAGCCCCATCCCATGCTCTTGTCCAACAATTCTTCTTTCCCTCATGTTCTCTGTATTCCATGGATCCCCTTCTGTTGTTTCTTCCCTCTCCAGAGATCTATTCTGACCATCTCCCTTTCCTCGGGGTGCTTTGTCTCATGGCTGGGGTGGGGTTGCATTGCCTCAGGGTTTCTTGTCCATAGGGTATGTCTTTGCTGCAGAGTTAACTCAAGTTACTTTTAGCCTGTCTCAGTTGAGAATTGCCACTCTACTGAATGACACTCAAGCTTCTTGTCCACACTGATGCTGTGCTCACTTGTATGTGGCACTTAAGACCTCTTGAGGCATATCCCATGTTTCTTTGCATGCAGTAAGCTGAGCTGCTCCAGGAATTCTTTCCCAGTGAAGTGTGGGAGAGTTTGTCAGTTCTGTTTTTTGCACGCATGGGGAATTGTGAGAAAGCATTCGAGTACTAGTGGCACTCAAGTGGAGCTAGTCTGCGTTCACAGTGTAGAATGGTTGTGTTAGCACAACTTGTCATCTTCCAACTCTGCCAGCCAATTCTAAAGCAGTACCCCATGAAGGTAAGGGGTTTGTGTGTGGATGATCTCAAGTTTAAGGGCAACACTTACAGTAACTTTGCAGTAAAGACAAACCTTAGTGATCTCTGCTTTTTCCAGGGATTTCCTTGTTTTCTCTTCCCAGAATTCCCCCTCCCGGTTGCTGTGCAACTATTGTTGTTTATTTGTCCTTGCATTTTGAGAACATTTTACCCTAACGTTAGCAGTCCTCTTTTTCTCTCTCTCTCTCTCTCTTTGCCAAAACAGCTCCCAACTGGAGCTGTAGGGAGGAAGCAAACCATACAGTTGGAAACGCCTCTCCATCTGAATATTTCCAAGGAGGTTTCCACTTGTCCCTTTCCCAGTCCAGCTCACCGTCCATAAATGTCTGGCTAAATATTGGTTTCTAATGCATTTTTTGACAGGTGTTCATGTAGTTATTGCACTTACTATGAAACTGAAGTGTAGTTTTTCACCAGTGCAATTAAAATCCTGTACATTTCTCTCAACTTTTCCAGCAGAGTTGGTGGCCAGTTTCTTGGTCCTGGAATTTTAAGATATGTTCCAGAGTTAGTATAGAAGTGGGGATGGGTGGGTGTTAAGCATGCTGGATTGTGAGAAACACATCAGCTTGACAGTTGCAGTACTTTGGATGCCTTCCTGAAGAGTAATATTTTGCTACTACTGCTAGCAGCGCATTTTCAGTACTGGAAAATGCACGTGCCACTGATGTTTGTAACAGAGTGTTTGACTTTTTCATTTGTATTTGCATTCTCAATACCATTCTTGGGATGTTGCTTGCCAGTTCTAGCTTGGCTATACAAAGAGGCCTAGTTACGTGCTATTAACCTGGCATAGTCTGCTGTTTCTACAGAAACACATTTAAGGACTGCACCTATGTTTTCAGCCTGATGGGGAAAATACTATGAATTTGCCAATTTGTCAGTGAGAAAATTCAAACTGTTTCTTGCCACTTCTCCACTGATAGAAACTAAATTACTTAAAACATTTGAAGATACTATACTGAGCAGTAAAAAACATAAAAAGCAAACATTTGTCTGAATTAATTCACTTGTAAAAACTTGAATGTGGCTGCTTTCTCAGTATTCTGGTTTGGCTGGTAAAATATGCCACAGCTGCATGTATGACACCACCTTTAGTATGCAGTTCTGAACAGCTTATTAGCTGCTTTAAGAGCAGTTTGAGATAGCAGCTTGTCAGTCTTGGAAGGATTGAATATTAATAAATTCTTGTGTATCACAATAACACAACCTCAATAAGTAGAATCATATAGGAAATGGATGTTATGTGACATTTAAATAATTCAAATGTTTCCATATTATATATTTCTGCTTGGTTGATTATGCTTGAAGCTCTCACAATTAGCCCATTAAATTAGTTTACATAGGTACTGGACTTCCAAGTACACCTCTACCCTGATATAACATGACCTGATATAACACAAATTTGGATATAACATGATAAATCAGTGCTTTGGGAGAGGGCGGGGCTGCGCACTCTGGCGAATCAAAGCAAGTTCAATATAACAGTTTCACCTGGGGGAGGGATAGCTCAGTGGTTTGAGGATTGGCTTGCTAAACCCAGGATTGTGAGTTCAATCCTAGAGGGGGCCATTTAGGGAACTGGGGCAAAAATCTGTCTAGGGATTGGTCCTGCTTTGAGCAGGGGGTTGGACTAGGTGACCTCCAGAGGTCCCTTCCAACCCTGATACTCTGTGATTCTATAACAATGTAAGATTTTTTGGCTCCCGAGGACAGTGTTATATCGGGGTAGAAGTGTATGTATTTCTCATTATCTTAAGTATAAAGAATGTGGCGGTATGAACATCATGAAGATAACTTATTAGATGACTTAACTTTTATGGCACCTATCTGCCATCTAACAAATCTCTAACAATACTATGAAAGATAAACTCTCACAATTAAAATGTCTGCACTCTAATACTTTGAAATAACAGGGTTTCACACTTGCAACAAACTGTGGCTCTTAACTTTCTAAAGTGAGGATACTGTAAAGATCCAAGGCTTTAGAGGTAAAGATATGACCTGTAACTATTTCTACTAGTGTAAATCTGTAGAAGTTCAAAGACCTGTTGAATCCAGTTTTGGAGTGAAGTGAAATGTAGGATATGAGAAACTTTTCAGGATGCTTGGCCACCCAATCTTATTAGGGCCTTAAAAACTGAAATGGCTATATATCTGCCAACAGGCAGCCGGTGTGTACTGAGCCGATAGGTAGACTTGCTCCACTCTTATCACAACCAGTTGTTCTATTGCAGTCCATAGATGACAGATCAGCTTCTTAGCCCTATAAATGTAGCACATTGGACCAATTCTATCGTGAAGTTAAAAGGACTGTTCCACTGCTACCAGGTCAGAATGCAAGTAGAAGAGTAAAAGCAGCAGAAAATCCTGTGGCACCTTATAGACTAACAGACGTTTTGGATCATGAGCTTTCGTGGGTGAATACCCACTTTGTCAGATGACATTCATCTGACGAAGTGGGTATTCATCCACGAAAGCTCATGATCCAAAACGTCTGTTAGTCTATAAGGTGCCACAGGATTCTCTGCTGCTTTTACTGATTCAGACTAACACGGCTACCCCTCTGATACTTGACGAGTAGTAGAGTTGCATTCTAGCAATGTTACTGAGATGGGAAATCCCCCCTGCCTCCCGGCCTAAGTGTGCCTGACATCTGATCTTCTACTGTTTAGTCTGTGTCAAGGCTTTAATCTAGATCCACCATCCTACTGAAGCACCTCCCTGTGTGAAAGTGGGAGGCATAGGGAAATACTTCTCTGTACACGTCATCTGTTTGAACCAATCTGCATAATTTAAGTCTTGCAAGGGTTCCGTCTTGGCCAGTTTATTGTCATTCAGTCCCAAACATGTCAAACACCAGCATAGTCAAGAGATAAGAGAGAGATACAGTGGGGTATCATCAGCAGAGTAATGATAACCCAAGCCCTATCTTTCAAAAATCTCTCCCAAAGGCAATATATAGACATTGAAAAGCACCGGAGTCAAAACCGACCCATGGGGAACTTCACATGCAATCCCAGTACAGGCAGACGGAAGATCACCCATCGCCACCGACTGGGAGCGCTCTGTCAGGTATGACTAAAACCAGTTCAAAACGGTCCTGGTCATACCCAGCCTGGCCTTCAGGTGATGCAGTAACACAGTGTTCCACAGTAGCAAATGGTGCAGGTCCCATACCGCCAGTAATGAAAGGCCTCTCCTGGTGAGATCACTTACAACCTATGTTGACCAGGGCTAGCTTGGTGTGTATTTTAGGAAAAGTTATCTCTTCACCTAATTGCTGTGTCTGCTGCACCAAACAATAATATTACAGAAGACGGTATTGCAACTGTGATTTAAAATGTTTTAATTAAGAACTTCAAACAGGCGTGTTATCTCATCTGACTATAAGATCCTAGGGCACGATCCATTGTAATTTGACTTGAATGCGGAACACGGTTTCTAGAAAAAAGTGTTCCTTATTTGGAGTTTTTAGGATATCTCAAATTACATTAGTACTCTAGTAAATGGTCACCAGGTGTCTTTCTCCTACTTTTTACAGGATATTTTAAAGGGAATTGACAGAGCAATCTTGAATAATGAAGGCACAAATAGTTTATTATAAGAGAATATTGTAGAGTGACCGTTATAATCAGATTTCAAAGTAGTTGAGTAATTTGTCCTTGATAAAAGTTACTGAATATAGTAGATAAATTCTCTTTAAAGAGCTGGTAAACATTTTAAAAAATTAAAAATATTACATGTAACTCAGAATCTACATCTTGACTTTGTTATAGTGCCAAGAAGTTTGTTCCAAAATGAAATGTCAAATATAAAAGAATTTTAAACCTTGTTGCAGTAACATGAGGGTGGAGAAATCATGAGGTTTTTGAGACTTTACTTTTGATGATAATGCTTCTGAGTTAAGTGTATTGATTTTCTTCTCTTTTTCTTTAATCTAAGAAACCTGTTTTGAAGTCTCTTCACAAACAGCGTGTCTTGGTATTTGTGCTCAAGATTCTTGCTTCTCTTTGAACTCCAGATCATTCATGGATTAGTGCATTTTGGGGCTAATTCTTGTCATCAAAGTACAGAAACAAAATTAAGATTGAGTATTAGTGTCTCCAAATTAACATCTTTGATTTGTTTTTATTTTTTGTTGGTTTCTGACTTTCCAAATATCTCATCACAGGATAAAGTTAGGATAGTGCAGAGTCACATCTGAACCTGAAAAAGTTGATTTTAAGCCATAGATTATTCAATGACTCTCTAATTTTGATGTTTTAAAAACAGATTACTTGTCCATTGGTTTTGATATTAAAAATATGTGGCTTCAAACCTGCATGCATAAGTATCAGAGGTGCATCTAAGAGGGTTGTCACAACAGTTTTTACCTTTCGCCCTAAATTCTTGAGTGGGAGTAAAAAGATGCATGATTTTGCAATAGAAAATGTGTTTTTTTGAAAAATTCATTTGCCTGTGGTAAGTGAATCCTCTTCTTTTTTTAAAAATGAAAGCTTAAATTCTACAGAAATGTATCCTGTTAAGGTACCCTCAAGTTTGAGAGGAATAGATTTTTTTCAATGGGTGTTCATAGCTGCAGCAGAGTGAAATTAACAAGATTCTTGTCAGTTTCATAGGTGTTAATTCAAAAACCTGTCAGTAGCAGTGAAACTGTGATGATCATGCTGCTGATTGGAAAGATATTAGTAGCAGACACTTGAGCTATCCACAAGAGAAAAGGGCTCAGAAAATGGGAGTCTTGTGTAAGAAATGGAGTAATGGAAACCCATGGTATATTGTTAACTCTTAGCAGCAGCGAGTAGAGGAGAGAGAACTTCATCTTCCTTCCATCAGAAACAGGATTTAGATCGAGAATTTGGAATGCCTTAAAACTTTCTCCAACTGGTCTGTGAGCTTTATGAAGGCTTCACCACCACCATCTGCTCCATGGAAGGAGAGATGCCTGAAATTCCTATCCATAGCAGTGTGAAGCAAGGCTGTCCCCTCAACCCCATTGTTTTCAACCTAGCCAGGGAGCTGCTCATTTGAGCCATCTCCAGCAGTTTAGGCTGTTTTGATGTGTACAGCAATAGACTGAATATCCTGGTCTATGCAGATGATGTGGTCCAGATCACAGACAACCCTGACAGTCTCCAACAAATGCTTGATGTCACCAGCCAGGCTGCCAACTGGATGGGACTCAGCTTCAATGCTGGAAAGTGCGCATCCCTGCATATCGATGACAGTAGAAGGGACTCAGTCCAGGCGACACCATTTCAGATCCAGGGTGATTCCATGATGTTCCTTGAGGACGGGCAAGCTTACCAACAACCTAGCACACCTTTGGGTTTCTGTGTCCAGCAGACACCTGAGGACACCATCTAGGAGATCCTATGAGATGTGGCCAGGATCAATGTCTCCCTACTGACACTATGGCAGAAGATCAACGTCTTAAACACCTTCCTGATCTCCCGTATCTCATTTGTCCTGAGGGGATCTGCTGTGGCGAAGGTACTCCATCAAGCAGCAATGCGAGAGGTCCAGCAGTGAACTGGTGTATATCTTGCACAGATAGGGTGATGCCAATATCCCTCGAATGGGTGATCTGAGCAACATTCCGGTGATCATTCATGCCTTTTGACATGCCCGGATGCCATGGTGATGAACATCGCAGGAAGTGCTATGCAGGATGTCATCAAGAAGTGAATCACCAGGACCCTCTCCAACCAAGATGTTGCCACCTACCTGAACGGCTCCCTGGAAGGTAAATTTGGAAGAGGGGAGAGACTTTGGCATGCTCTGGACTTGTGCTCACCATTCTATGCAATGAGTGGAGAAGTGTATCAGCTGCCAGTGGACGTGGTACAAAGAATGCCAGGAGCTGGGAATCCTGGTGAAAAATGCAGAGCACACAATTAATTATAAAATCGTAGATGAGGGTTGGATGAGACCTCAGGAGGTCATCAGTCCAACCCCCTGCTCAAAGAAGGACCAACACCAACTAAACCATCCCAGCCAGGGCTTTGTCAAGCCAGGCCTTAAAAACCTCTAAGGATAGAGATTCCACCACCTCCCTAGGGAACCCATTCCAGTGCTTCACCACCCTCCTAATGAAAAAGTTTTTCCTAATATCCAACCTAGACCTCCTTCACTGCAACTTGAGACCATTGCTCCTTATTCTGTCATTTACCACCACTGAGAACAGCCTAGCTCCATCCTCTTTGGAACCCCATTCAGATAGTTGAAGGCTGCTATCAAATCCCCCCTGGCTCTTCTCTTCTGCAGACTAAATAAACCCAGTTCCCTCAGCCTCTTGTCATAAGTCATGTGTCCCGGTCCCCTAATCATTTTCATTGCTCTCCACTGAACTTCCTTCAATTTCTCCACATCCTTTCTGTAGTGGTGGCCCAAAACTGGAAGCAATTCTCCAGATGTGGCCTCACCAGTGCTGAATAGAGGGGAATAATCACTACCCTCGATCTGCTGGCAATGCTCCTACTAATGCAACCCAGTATGCAGTTAGCCTTCTTGCCAACAAGGACATACTGCTGACTCCTATCCAGCTTCTCGTTCACTGTAATCCCTAGGTCCTTTTCTGCAGAACTGCTGCTTAGCCAGTTGGTCCCCAGCCTTGTAGCAGTGCATGGGATTCTTCCATCTTAAGTGCAGGACTCTGTGCTGGTCCTTGTTGAACCCTCATCAGATTTCTTTTGGCCCAATCTGCCTAGGTCACTCTGGACCCTATCCCTACCCTCCAGCATATCTACCTCTCCCGCCAGCGTAGTGTTTTCCGTGAACTCGATGAGGGTGCAATCCATCCCATCATCCAGATCATTAATTAGGATATTGAATAAAAATGGTCCCAGGACCATCCCCTAGGGCACTCCTCTTGCCACCAGCTGGCAACTAGACATCGAGCCGTTGATCACTACCCATTGAGCCCGATGATTTAGCCAGCTTTCTATTCACCTTATAGTCCATTCATCCAATCCATGTGTCTTTAATTTGCTGGCAAGAATACTGTGGGAGACCATATCAAAAGCTTTGCTAAAGTCAAGATATATCACATCCACCACTTTCCCTGTATCTACAGAGCCAGTTATCGCATCATAGAAGGCAATCAGGTTGGTTAGGCATGACTTGCCCTTGGTGAATCCATGTTGACTGTTTCTGATTAGCTTCCACTCCTCTAAGTGCATGAAAATGGATTCCCTGAGGACCTGCTACATGATTTTTCCAGGGACTAAGGTGAGGTTGACCGGTTTGTAGTTCCCTGGATTCTCCTTCCCTTTTTTAAAGATGGTCACTATATTTGCCTTTTTCCAGTCATCCGGGACCTCCCCAAGTCGCCACGAGTTTTCAAAGATAATGGCCAATGGCTCTGCAGTCACATCGGCCAACTCCCTCAGCACCCTCGGATGCACTGCATCCAGCCTCATGGACTTGTGTATGTCCAGCTTTTCTAAGTAGTCCTTAACCCATTCCACCATTGAGGGCTGCTCATCGCCTCCCCATATTGTGCTGCCCAGTGCAGCAGTCTGGGAGCTGACCTTGTTTGTGAAGACTGAGGCAAAAAAGTATTGAGTACTTCAGCTTTTTCCAGATCATCTGTCACTAGGTTGTCTCCTCCATTCGGTAAGGGTCCCATACTTTCCCTGACTTTCTTCTTGTTCTTAACATACCTGTAGAAACCCTTCTTGTTACCCTTCACATCCCTTGCTAGCTGCAATTCCAGTTGTGCTTCGGCCTTCTTCATTATATATTACATGCTTGAGCAATATTTTTATACTCCTGCCTAGTCATCTGTCCAAGTTTCCACTTCTTGTAAGCTTCCTTTTTGTGTTTAAGCTCACCGAAGATTTCTCTGTTAAGCCAAGCTGATCACCTGCCATATTTGCTTTTTTTCCAGAACATCAATATGGTTTGTTCCTGTGCCTTCAATAAGGCTTCTTTAAAATACAACTAGCTGTCCTCAACTCCTTTCCACCTCCCCGCACCCATATTAGCCTCCCAAGGGATCCTGCCCATAAGTTCCTTAAGGGAGTCAAAGTCTGCTTTTCTGAATTCCAGGGTCTGTGTTCTGCTTCTCTTCCTTCCTCGTTTTGTCAGGATCCTGAACTCAACCATCTCATGGTCACTGCTGTCCAAGTTGCCACCCACTTCTACTTCCCCTACCAGTTCTTCTCACTTTGTGAGCAGGAGCAGGTCAAGAGGAGCATGGCCCCTCGTTGGTTCCTCCAGCACTTGTACCAGGAAGTTGTCCCCAACACTCTCCAAAAACTTCCTGGACTGTCTGTGCACTGCTGTATTGTGCTCCCAGCAGATGTCAGGGTGATTGAAGTCCCCCATGAGAACCAGGGCCTATGATCTGGAAATTTCTGTAAGTTGTCTGAAGAACCCCTTGTCTACCTCATCCTCCTGATCTGTTGGTCTATAGTAGAAGCCGACCATGACATCGCCCTTGTTGCTCTTGCCTCTAAACTTAACCCAAAGACTGGAGCTCGGAGCAATCATACTGCTCTCTTATATACAGTGCAACTCCTCCACCTTTTCTCCCCCACCTGTCCTTCCTGAACAGTTTATACCCATCCATGTGAGTTGCTCCAACAAATCTGTTAATCCAGTCACATGATTGTTCCTTGACTGGTCCAGGACTTCCAGTTCTTCCTGCTGGTTTCCCAGGCTTCTTGCGTTCATCATTCCGAGAGCTAGAACCATGCTGGAAAGGACCCTGAAGGATGCCATCTGCTGCCAACATGTGAAAAACCTGAAACGGAAGCCACACCAGGGCAAGGCATTTGAGGTGACGTGTAAGTGGGACGCCAGCAACCACTTCCTCCCTGGGAGGAGCTTCACCCAGTGTGCCAGCTGGAGTTTCATCCATAGGACCTGGTTCAACAGCGTTCCGCTGAACGGAGCCGTCTGCTGTGGAAATCAGGACAAGAGATGTAGGAAGTGTGGCTATGCCAATGAGACTCTACCCCACGTCCTGCGTAGCTGCAAGCCCCATTTCAGAGCCTGGCAACTGCGATTTAACGCCATCCAAGATCGCCTAGTCAGAGCCATACCACCAGTTGTAGGGAAGGTGGCCATGAACTGCCATCCCTGGAACCGACAATCAACTGTGACTGGACATTATCACCAGCGAGGACCAGGAGAAGATCATGATGGTGGATGTCACAGTGCCCTTCGTGAACAAGACCCTGGACTTCTGTGGCTCCCGAACTTGAAAGGTGGAGAAATAAGCCCCTCTGGCTGAAACCTTGAGAGCTAAGGCTTACCAGGTTCAGACACACGCACTGATCGTTGGAGCCTTGAGCACATGTGATCCCAGTAATGAGCGGGTGTTGCAGGAATGCGGAATTGGTCAATGCTACGCTTAGTTGATGCAGCAGCTCATGGTGTTGGATGCCACTGTGTGATTGAGGGATATCTACCCAGAACACATCACCGGACATAGGCAGTACCAGGAGAGATGAGCTGGAGTGATGATGAGAAGCAAAATCGGAAAGTAACTGAAAGAATCCATCAGAGAAGTTTATCTACTAAGGCTCAACCCATCCTAAATGCTTAAATACTGAGAGACAAGCTACACTCGTTCATATATTTGCTTTCCACAACCAACTCTCTGTATACACTTTCATGAGTGATGTACCCAAGTATTCAAATTCTAATATCCAAACTGTATCATTAAATGTATCTAAATTTGGGTTATTGCAGATATGTACCATATGTATGTTAGGAGTTTTTAAACAAACTTTGTATCTGTATGTAATCTAGCATTATAACCAGATGTACAGACACTCTTTTTTCTTAATCTGTTTGTTATGTAATTTTTTAACATTAGCTTTAATAAAAAATTTAAATCTGAACTTCAAATGTGTGACCCCACCCTCCCCCCACTAGCCAGAGGGTGACAGAAAGATATGGAATTACTAAACAGGGTTAGGAGCGACATCCTGGTAGCAATTCAGCACCATCCCCCAAGCTAAGTCTAACTCATGATATTGTAAATGAATAAATTTGTAGCCCAACCAGTTGTAATCTAGTTTGAAAGTCTAAAAGCCTTTGGCCTAAAAACAGATGCTTTTAATCTATCAGTATATGGCACTCCATAATGTTGAGTTACACACACATTAATTAACTACAAATTAAGATTTGTAGTAGCATATAAAAAACAAATGCCATGGCATCCTGATCATAAACTCTGTGGGATACTGTTGGTACATGGTAGCACATAATTTCCAAAACATCCTATAGAACCTAAGTTGCTGTGTGCCGTACTTGAAAGCTAATGCCTAATTAAAAATCCTAGGAGGTGCACTGTTAGAACTTCTCTAATGTAAATCAGTGAGTAATGAGGGAATCTTTACAGGCACATGAACATATTTTCATATTTTGAAAATCAAGTCTAACCAAATGTTGCAGTCTAGAAACTGAAAGCTTTTTTTCAGGTGTGTGTTTTTTGAAGGCATGCATATATATAATATATGTTTAAAGATATTCATACACCAAAAAGAGTCTGCGGAACAAAACAGATGAAGTTCACAGTGTACTGCATCTGCTATCTGTCATTTAGAAACAGGCAACATATGCAGGCATTACTATTTGTGTAATTATTACATAACAGAAGTGCAGGACTCACCCAATAGGCAATAAGTTAAAAACTTCTAAAATAATATGTTAACATCAAAATAACTTGTAGCATACTTCTGCATGCTGAATTCCTGTAGCTCAGTGGCCTAATAGAAGAGTCACATCTCCAAAATATAACTTGCAGTTAACCCACTTCAGTGTACAATCATACCATACACAGTTTTTGCATCTTAAACTGTTAAAAATGTCTAATATTGCAAACAAATGAACAAATTTTTTGTAACTGGTAAAAGTCCCTAAAGAGGATTAGTATTGGATTCAAAACCACAAATAGTGGGAAATTAAATCCTACAAGAACACTGGCATCAAACAAAGGGCAGAACTAAGGTTGTCTGAGTGTGACCTTGGTGACTCACTGAATAGGGCTGATACGCTAAAGAAATGGACAGTGTATTAGAGAAGCTGATACACATAGGCATAGTGCTCTATATCCTATTTCTTGGGCTTTCGTGTGTGTGTGTATGGGTTGTATTGTTATCCCTTAGCACACTTAAGTGGTTTTCACTAATCGTTCTTTCTGGTTTACAACTGGAGGGATGATATAATCCTCAATTCAGATCTTGACTTGAACCCTGAGAATTCTCTCATGAGAAGCATGAATGATGACAGTTTTACAATGTCTAATTCAGTAAAAATATATAATCACATGCACATTGGTGATTTTCCAAAAGAGATCATTACAATGTGAAGTTAAATAAACAAGGACCTAATGTTTGCTAAAAAAGAATAGACAAGGCTCAGTATTGTAAACCCCAAACATTCAAAAATCAAAGTGAGTCTCCCCCCCCGCCCCATTGTGAGTTTAAAAAATATACTTGGTGATCTTTTTATTTGCCTTCTGGTTTTTGAGTCTTTAGGGTTCAGGTTTTCAAGCTTTTCTCTGCAAGAATGAGGGCTAGATTTTTGTTTTTAATGATAGCTAATATTCAAATGTTTTCACATGATTCCAGGAGCTGGAGTTTTAAGCAAAATACCATGATACAATAAAGTTGCAAGAACTGGCAGTACCACTTGGTGGTGAGGATATATGAAACGGAAAGAACTTAGCTTGCTTTTCACATTCTGTTTTGAGTTTGCAGTTAGAAAAATTCATTGTACTTGCAAACTGTAAATATTTTATATAAAAATCATTGTGACAACAAATATGATGAAACCTTATGGTGTGTTTTTCATTCTGTTTTCAGAGTGTCTGTTTCTTGAAAACCAAAGAAGGCTAGAACTAAAAACAATAAAAATGTTAGGTGATGTAGGGTTAGGATACAGTGAAAAGAGGGAGTTGGGCATGGGATTTTATTTTAATTTTATTTCTCTTCCTTCCCCTCATTTTGTTACTTGTCTTTAGTTAGGCCCTGTGCTCAAAATGTCAGTGAGGCTCAGGTGAGGCAGCATCTGTCTATTCAGAACAGGTGTAGGCCCTCAAATATTATGGTTCATGCCCTGAAGACCTATCTTTTTGCATATATGTGAATTAGCTTGGAAAAAGGATAGATGCTGTAAGATGATAAACTGTTTTTTAAAAAATGAATGCAGGGAGTAACTTTGAGACACAGGGAAAATGATAATTTCTTCAGATTGCCACTTTCTGCTAGCAATTTTAGAAACTGTATTAATCATGTTTCCTTCAGTACCTTGGGATAGTTGCTTGGAGAATAAATTTACAAGGGCTGTGATTTAATATAATGTCAAGGCTTCATTAGAAGGCATTGAACTAATCTGAATGTTGATTGCAGGTTATCTTTCTCACGTTACATTAACTAACTAATTTAGAAGAGTATTTGAGTTGGCACAGCTCTAGCAAAAGTTATTTTTTTCAGTGATGTTAACAATAAAAGATGACTCAGAGAAACTGTTTCCATGTTTGAATTCTGATTACCTATCCAGTGGTCTACCAGACTTTGTTTGTGTAGAGCCCAGACCTTGCCTCTGGTGCTATCGCATAGGAAATATACACTCCACTGTGTGTGTTGGAAGGAAGAACTTTGTCAAAGCACACTATTGAAACTAGCAAAATATAGTTTTGCCACTCACTCTGATCTGGCGAGGACCAAAATGTATTGTGTTTGAAACAAGTATAATGGTGGTTATGATTCTTCATATCTTTTAAACTTTGATACAAAATCCAAGCCCCTTTATCAGTAATATAATATATAAAAACTTAAAAGCTATTAACATTCTGATTTGTAATGTTAAAGCTAAATTTTAAAATGCACTTCAATCAGAAATGCAAAAGATAAAAAGGCACCATAAATTTAAAAATAACACTTCTGAAATTATTTTATCTACTATTGTGATTTGACGTAAGAATGACCATACTGGGTCAGAACAAAGGTCCATCTAGCCCAGTATCCTGTCTTCCGACAGTAGCCAATGCCAGGTGCCCCAGAGGGAATGAACGGAACAGGTGATCATCAAGTATAAAAAGGGAAATAAAAACAACCCAGGAAACTACAGACCAGTTAGTTTAACTTCTGTGCCAGGGAAGATAATGGAGCAAGTAATTAAAGAAATCATCTGCAAACACTTGGAAGGTGGTAAGGTGATAGGGAATAGCCAGCATGGATTTGTAAAGAACAAATCGTGTCAAACCAATCTGATAGCTTTCTTTGATAGGATAACGAGTCTTGTGGATAAGGGAGAAGCGGTGGATGTGGTATACCTAGACTTTAGTAAGGCATTTGATACGGTCTCGCATGATATCCTTATCGATAAACTAGGCAAATACAATTTAGATGGGGCTACTATAAGGTGGGTGCATAACTGGCTGGATAACCGTACTCAGAGAGTAGTTATTAATGGCTCCCAATCCTGCTGGAAAGATATAACAAGTGGGGTTCCGCAGGGGTCTGTTTTGGGACCGGCTCTGTTCAATATCTTCATCAACGACTTAGATGTTGGCATAGAAAGTACGCTTATTAAGTTTGCAGACGATACCAAACTGGGAGGGATTGCAACTGCTTTGGAGGACAGGGTCAAAATTCAAAATGATCTGGACAAATTGGAGAAATGGTCTGAGGTAAACCGGATGAAGTTCAATAAAGACAAATGCAAAGTGCTCCACTTAGGAAGGAACAATCAGTTTCACACATACAGAATGGGAAGAGACTGTCTAGGAAGGAGTATGGCAGAAAGAGATCTAGGGGTCATGGCGGACCACAAGCTAAATATGAGTCAACAGTGTGATACTGTTGCAAAAAAAGCAAACGTGATTCTGGGATGCATTAACAGGTGTGTTGTAAACAAGACACGAGAAGTCATTCTTCCGCTCTACTCTGCGCTGGTTAGGCCTCAACTGGAGTATTGTGTCCAGTTCTGGGCACCGCATTTCAAGAAAGATGTGGAGAAATTGGAGAGGGTCCAGAGAAGAGCAACAAGAATGATTAAAGGTCTTGAGAACATGACCTATGAAGGAAGGCTGAAAGAATTGGGTTTGTTTAGTTTGGAAAAGAGAAGACTGAGAGGGGACATGATAGCAGTTTTCAGGTATCTAAAAGGGTGTCATCAGGAGGAGGGAGAAAACTTGTTCACCTTAGCCTCTAATGATAGAACAAGAAGCAATGGGCTTAAACTGCAGCAAGGGAGATTTAGGTTGGACATTAGGAAAAAGTTCCTAACTGTCAGGGTAGTTAAACACTGGAATAAATTGCCTAGGGAGGTTGTGGAATCTCCATCTCTGGAGATATTTAAGAGTAGGTTAGATAAATGTCTATCAGGGATGGTCTAGACAGTATTTGGTCCTGCCATGAGGGCAGGGGACTGGACTCGATGACCTCTTGAAGTTCCATCCAGTCCTAGTCTATGAATAATCTAAGTGATCCATTGCCTGTCACCCATTCCCAGCTTCTGGCAAACAGAGGCTGAGGACACCATCCCTGCCCATCTTGGCTAATAGCCATTGATAGATCTGTCCTCCATGAATTTACCTTGTTCTTTTTGAGCCCTGTTATAATCTTGGCCTTCACAACATCCTCTGGCAAAGAGTTCAGCAGGTTGACTCTCCATTTACTTCCTTTGGTTTGTTTTAAACCTGCTGCCTATTAATTTAATTTGGTGACCCCAAGTTCTTTTGTCATGAGAAGTAGTAAATAACACTTCCTTATTTACTTTCTCCACACCAGTCATGATTTTATAGACCTCAGTCATATCCCCCCCTTAGTCTTATTAATCTCTTCTCATACGGAAGCTGTTCCTGATAATGTTTGTTGCCCTTTTCTGAACCTTTTCCAATTTCAGTATATCTCTTTTTGAGATGGGACGACCACATCTGCACCCAGTATTCAAGATGTGTATTCATACCGAAGTATACTGAAATATTTTTTGTTCTTGTGCATTTGACAGTGTTGTGTATTGTCAGTTTCCTCTGTTCAGTTTTTTTGAGTAACTCTTGGGAAGAGAGAGATTTTTAAAATAGAGAAATGAATGAACGTCCACAAACTGGTTGGAGGTATTTTGCAGTTGGGGTAGTACATGAAACTATTTGTAACTTTTTAAAATTGACCGGGTTTCCAGTTGTGTCTATAATTCACAAAGAAACCCTCTGCTTCACCCTTGGATATGTCCTTGTAACTCTCACGAAAATTGTTAGATTTTAGGTGTGCTTATAGGAGAGTGCCAATTGAATATTAGGGCATAGATTCATATTTTCACAAGTCTTTGTATTTAATTTTCTTGGCTTTTAACAAGAATGAAAACACTAATCTCAGACTTCACTAAGTACTTGTGCAGTTGAATAATTAGAAACTCATGCAACTTTGGAATTCCAAATGGGAAAGGTAGTTGAAAACCACATGGATGTAATTAACATTGCTATATTTTAAAATCCTGTAACTCCGAATTTTAATGGAAACTTCATACTGTTCATGGGCAAAATCTATTTTTTCCTCACTTATTCTACAGTTATTCTATTTTTTTTGAAAATTGTCCTGAAAATCAGCCCTCAGTGAAGAGAGCATTGAGTTGTTTACAGCAGGAAAAAGTTTTTCTCAGTTCAAAAATGGAAAAAAAGCATTTTAATCAAACTTCCTTAATAAGCAAGCAACTTATGTTTCAGCCACAAGCTATTTTTCAAGAAGTTGAACATTAAGAAACCAAGAGGTGAGTTTATATTGGAACCTTGTACAAACCTGGTGCCCATGGTTAATTTTTGATGCTCCCCAGAACGGGTCCAAACAGAGCCGTTCTGTCTATAGGACTGACCGGGGCAACTGTCCTGGGCCCTGCGCTTTGGGGGGCCCCACGCTTCAGCAGGACAGGGCGTCCAGTGCGGCCTGGCACTGGCAGCAGTGAGTAGCCCCAGCCCAGCCTGCTCCGCTCCGCCCTGACGGCTCCCCACGTCACTCAGGAGAGGGGGCGGAAGCTGGAAAGAGGTGGGGAAGGTGTGGGCTGGGGACGGGTCACTTGCTGCTGATGGTGCCAGGACCCCCTGACCCCAGAGGAGTAACTGGGGACTTAGTGGGGGGTCTGACACTGGCAGAAGTGAGCAATATGGTCCCATCCCACCCCTGCTGTGCCCCCTCCCCGCCCCTATTCCATCCCTTCCCCCAAGTTCCACCCTGCCTGTTTCCAGCTTTGCCCCCTCCCCCAAGCAATGTTGGGAGCCGACAGGGCAAAGCAGGGAGGGCTGGAGCTGGTTCGCTCGTGCCAGCACTAGGCCACCTTGCACCCCGCATCCCCCTGTAACGTGGGGCCTCCCCAAAGCACGGTAAACCCAATCATTGGTGGAGCTGGGCCCGCATTCCTAAATATTGGTGGAGCATGGGACCCACGGATCCATATAACTCGCTGCCTATGACCTTAACTTACACTAATACATACTACTACATAACATAAAATCTGTGCATGACTAGGAAAAAAATTAATTTTATAAAGATTCATTAAACTACCAGTCAACACTCCAGCCACAGATCTACTCACTGAGCATAGGTATTGACTGTTTGAAGACCCTACAGTAACAAACAACAAAAGGAGAAAGAAAGTGTGGTGTTCTTGAAATGTGTTCCTGTGGCAGTGCTAGATTAGATTAATTTCTGTTCCCTCTGTCAGCTGAGTTTTTCTGCCTCGTGCAAGGCCAGTAATCTGCCAGTTGGCTCAGTTCTGCTGGAAGTGGAGGGAGGTAGACTCTTCCTTTTACATTGAAAGAATGTTCTGTCAGTAGTTGAGAAATGTAGAAGAATGCCTGAAGTATAGTTTTGTATTTAATTGTCCTTCTGAAATAAGCAAGAGGGGAAAGTATTTCAATATAGTAAAAAAATCTCTTTTCTTTGAGAAGAAAGTCCATCAGTGGCAAGCTGCTAATCATGATATTAAGTGGGTATACATAATTTAGATTCACCAGGCTGACGTGTAGTACAGAAAACATAGAACTGAAGAGGAATACTGTTCCAGTTAATATTGAAGTGAATTCAGTGAATCTATCTCTTCCCATTTGTTTATCTTAAAATCTGTCCTATGTTTTCTGTCCACTTTTTGCTTGTGTATTAAGCTGTTTTTTTCTGAAATTCTTTTTGTTTTTAAAGGCGTGGAGGTTTGATTGCTGCAAATGGCTAAATTGTAGAATTAATCTCATAAAGTACAGCTTCTGATATGAGTGTCTCACATCCCTGGTGAAGAGTTAGTTGAGAATTCCCCTTTGCTGCTTTAGATCACATTCTTGTCCACCTGCTCTGGTCATTTTAAAACTACCTACGGGTAGTGTAATAGTTTGGAGTTCTGTAGTAGTACCTTTCATTTGAGGATTCTGAATGGCCTTTTAAGCAATGAATTAAGCTTTTCAACACTCTTGTAAAATAGGTAAGAAATACTAACTTCAGTTTGTAGATTGAGGGGAAGGGAATCAGATATGAAGTGATGTGGGCAGAGTTGTGTGTCAGTGTCTGAGCTATGATTTAGAACCTAGATCTGCTACTCCAGTTCTGTGCATTGACTATTTGATACTCTGGAAGTAGAATACATATAAATGTATTTTTGGTGAAATAGTTTGAGATTTAGTTACTGATCTGTGGCCCAATAGATTATATTGATTTGGAAATCAGTCTTTCACCTGTACAACTTCTACATCCACAAAAACAAAACAAAAAATACCCCACCCCTTAATAGCTGAAGACCTGCTCTAATCTCAGTGACCTTCAAGGTCCCTTCCAGTTCTATGAGATAGGTATATCTCCATAATAATAATAATAATCATCCGAGAGGAATATTTTCCCCTCTGCAGTTTGTATCCTTCTGGGAGAAAAATTCAGTGTACTTAATACAGTCTTTCATAGAGCAAACCTCTTTCATGCAAAGAGGTTTACAAAACCTGTATCCCAGGTTACGATAGCCAGGATCCGAAGTTCCTGCTTCAGAGTCCACTGTGACACAACCTTTATTCATAAAAGCAGTCCCACTGACGTCAGTGGGACTGAATATAGTTATGGAATTATACCTTTGAGCTTAATATCCCAGAATGCCAAAAGATGGTGGTAGTTCATTGTAAGAAAATCCCTATTTATAATGTGTAAACTTTCCTGGCAAAGAGCTTATGTTTTTTTAAAAAGGGGGCCCAATACTTGCAAACACTCACACCTCCTTCCTACTTGTATTAATTGTAAATGGATAATTAAGCTTACTATAAAACTTTCCTAATTTCTATTGCAGTTGAATATGGCGTGTCGTCATGTGATTTAGTGCAACCAGTCATACTAGCTTCATTTCCTTGTTTAATGTTGGTTAAAACATTTTAAAATATACATATAACCAAGTGACCATTTAGCATTTTGACAAATAATCATAGGTCATACATGATAGTTTCCCATGCAGGAGACTGATATTAAGGAAAAACGGCAATCCCTGTTGATGTTGTCCTATCAAGGAAGGTTAGAGTGTGAGTTTGAGATCTCTTTTCCCACCGAAGTTTCTGGTAGAAACCCTTATCCAGCCTTTCTCCCTTTTTCGCCTCTCTCCCTGATCAGTCCCCAGTTCACTAGTCTCTCATTCTCTCACTTCCAGAACGGACATATTCAGTTTATGAGGAAGAATTTCTTCCTCTGCGCTAAGACTGGTGATAAAAATTCCTCGAGTTTTTCATCACAGTTGACCAGTCCGGTGATAGGAATGAAGGGTTTAATATGCTTGCATGTATATTGTCATAAATCAGTTATAGTGTTGCTGGTTGCAGAAGTCCATTTTGAGTTCTTGTCGTGTGTCAATAACTTGCATTTATACAGTGTGGAACTTTTCATCTGGAAGGATTCCAAAGCACTTTACCAAATGATTATACAGTCCATTTCCAAAAAAAAGTGCACCAACATCTTGGTTTGTGTGCCTGGATGTGGCAACACTGCCTGAAGAAAACTGTTTAACTGAAATTGCAAGGAGAATTTTGCTAAGTAGAGTACAATGAGCTGAGTTGAAATTGGGATAGGATAACTTTATATTTTAAGGGACTAATTTGTGGAGTAGCTTATGCAAAAATTATTCTAGGAGCTGGCAAGAATTCAGAATCCTAGGTAATCCACATAGTAGCATAACGTTCGTATTGTTGGACTTACGGTATTGCTGCCACTTTCATAGCTGGTGCAGATATATTTTTGCTTAAGGGGAAAAATTCTTGGAACTGGGAAAACAACTTTAATTTGGCTACAGTTCTGTTCTAATTTTATATAATTTACATTGCCTTTCTGAGTTCTTGTGTTGAAGATGGTTTTAAAATAACCGTTTTAGTGTTCAAGTTGTTTCTAGTTCATCTCTTAGAATGGAAAACCTGCCTTATGAAAGGAGACTCAAAGAGCTTGGCTTGTTTAGCCTAGCCAAAAGAAGGCTGCGGGGGGATATGCTTGCTCTTTATAAATATATCAGGGGGATTAACATTAGGGAGGGAGAGGAATTAATTAAGCTTAGTACCAATGTAACACAAGAACAATGGATACAAACTGCACATTAGGAAGTTTAGACTTGAAATAGACGAAGGGTTTCTAACCATTAGAGAGTGAATTCTGGAACGCTTCCGAGGGAGTAGTGGGGCAAAAGACATACCTGGCTTTAAGACTAAGCTTGATAAGTTTGGAAGGGATGTATGATGATGTTTATTTGGCAATTGATCTTTGATTATCAGCAGATAAGTCTGCCCAGTGGTCTGTGAGGAGTTGGATGGGATGGGATCTGAATTACTGTGAGAATTCTTTCTGAGTGCTGGCGGTGAGTCTTGCCACATGCCTAGGGTTTAGCTGATCGCCATATTTGGGGTCGGAGGGATTTTCCTCCAGGGCGGATTGGCAAGGCCCTGGAGTTTTTTCGCCTTCCTCTGCAGCATGGGGCACAGGTCATGCTGGTGGAGTTCTGCAGCTTGAGGTCTTCAAACCACAATTTGAAGACTTCAATAACTCGGACATAGGTTAGGGGTTTGTTATAGAAGTGAATGGGTAGGGTTCTGTGGCCTGCTTTGTGCAGGAGGTCAGACTAGATGATCATATTGGTCCCTTCTGACCTATGAGTCTGAGTCTATCTCTTCACAGTTTATTGGTGAGTGGAAGGAATCTACTTGTTTGTATAATGATGGATGTTACTACTGTGGAGTAAATACTAATCCTACTTTGCAACGCCCTGATCCATTCATGCTTTTGCTCCAAAAAAAAAAATATTGAAATCTCAGGTGTTTACACTATAATAGATATCATTCTCTTTCACTGTTGACTTCCAGGATACTAGAACCTATTTTTCTTCGTGGTCTTCCTCCTAGTCATACCTAGTTTCATCAGAAATGTCCTGCTCTAATGTTTGCGATTAGTCAACATACTCTTTGGGAGACCCTACTTCTTTGATGTGCTAGCGTCAAAAATGAGATTGCCCACATCATTGCTCCAATGAATTTTACACTACTACTAACAGAAGCTGCAAATAAACTGTCTCTGCTTATTTGTCTTTACCAAGGGGCTATACAGCAAAGAAATACATACTTCCAAAAACTATATTATGTAGCGTTCTCCTATTTTAATAAACATTTTAAACTTCATCACAAAGATAGATTTTACAATGACCAATCTTGGTTGCATATTGATAACCTTTCCTTGTTTGTACTGGAACAATTCATTTACATTAGCTGTTTGAATTTTGGGAGGATGGCTTTTAATCATAGTTTTAATTGTATTTTAATTTGCTCATTTTGTTGAAAAGCACCCCTTATTTATGTGTGTGTCTGTGGATGCTTGATAAATCACCAACCATTGAGAGGGTGTTTGATCACAGGCATGCTTTATCTTGGTTTCCGTTTACATTATCTCTTTCTTTCACATAACCACACAAATATAAAAGTTTAAAAAATTAACTATCACCAGTGATACAATTTTTGTCGTAACTGGAACTTTTAGTGAAGAAGGATTAATGTAACCGCAAAATACATAATCTTATTTCTCACACTGTAGAACACTTTCACATGTACCACTTTCAAATGTACCAGACAGTCGTACAGTATGCACAGTTTGGAGTGTGTATGGGCAGGGCCGGCGCTAGGATTTCTGACGCTCTAGGCGCCGGGACATTTTGCCGCCCCCCGAGCGGGTCTCGCGGCTCCGGCGGAGCTGCCGCAGGCATGCCTGCAGCAGGTCCACTGGAGCCACGGCTCCCTGACCCCGGGAGCGCCGGCGCCCCGGGCAGTCCATCTAGGATGCAGAAAAGAAATTCCCTTATACCAATATATTAATTTATAATTAATATCTTTTATCTTGGTCCTTGGAAACCCCAGTCAGGATTGAATCCATGTGAGCGTACATGTATCCTAAACACATCCTGTGTCCCCTTTTCATTATATTGGAAACATATGAGTAAAAACGAACCAAATCACATAGCAATACCAGCCGCCTTGCGCTTCCCATGCAAAAATTTTATACGTTCATTAACGTGGACAAATGTTGCTCAATATTAACAATTAAAGCTCACCAAAAGGTTTTAGTTGATTGATACTGGTAGTGGTTTGTATAGGCTGCGGGGTAGGTTCCGTGTGCCGACGTTCCATAACCATTCCTGTCCTGAATTGTGATTGGTATTGCTCCATAAGGCAGCAGTTGCAACCGCCTGGCAGCCTGCACGCTGTTGGGGCATAACAGATGCGTCACAGTATGCGCCACCCCAGGAGCTTGATGAACAGTGTAGCTGCACGTCGGTGGGTGGAATTAAGCTGTAAAGGTTGAGTGCTGGAACGACAAGACAAAAATTTAAAAGTCAAGCATCTCAAGGTTTTTAACTGGGCTAGTTGCATACACAATCTGACACATTTTTCATCTCATCAGTTCACTGTACGTATGTATGTCAAGTTCCTTTGATTAATTACCTAAATAAGTAATGTTGTAAACCAGTCATCATTACATGATCAAAATGGATTCAGATAGAAGAAAGGAAGGCTGGCAAGAGCAGGATACAACAATATATTTTGTGTACAATCTGCCACCATATTTATCACTAGCAGGCTTTATTGGGGATAAAGTGGCGAAGTTTTTAACTCCCTTGATTTTAGAATGTAATTCATGGTTTTTGAATCCAGACACTTTTGACCCTTTCTTCCAAAGTCTCAAATTTCACATATATCTTGCTCTGGGCCCATTACATATGTACCACAACCGTCATACTAGAGTACAAGGTAAAACATGGGGAAAAAATATCTTGCCTTAAACACTTAGGTGTAGACACAAACTTATCCACTAGTAGGCTAAGAACAAAAGTTTATTTCGCTTAATTAATGAAACCATCATGATAATCTGGTCCAGATGAAGATTGGGTTCTTTCAGTTACTATGTCTTCACTTGGATTTTTCTCAATGAATCTCATTTTTCTGCAATATTAAATACGTCATTTATATCCTGCTATACAATTGTTAAATAACAGGCTCTCCATGAAAATGTTTACACAACCATCATACAGGTTCATAGAAACGATAATGCTCAATCTTAAAGACCAAGACAGTGCAGCCAACAGCATTTCAGCCAGGAGACCCCAGTAATGTTAAAGTTTAGTACATTAGACAGCATAACAGAACAGCAATTCTTTGAGCACTCATTCCACGGGTGTAATTATTTAAAATTCCCTCACTTAATTTAAGCCAGTGTACTTGTTCCTAATCTGTCATTGATAAACCGCATATTCAGGCAACCTTTTCCCAATGACACTCGCTTTCTGTTTTGGAGAATGGTTCTCCATCTGCAACATACCACATTTCGCTCTTGACAAAAGGAACGTAGATATGGCTCTTTCTGGAGCAGCCACTCCAGTTTGCCACAGAAAGGAAAGATGCTCAAGAGAATACTATAGAGGCAATATGCGATGGCTATCTTACATACTTACATGGCTCACAATTTAACGTGCTTTATCCTCACACCCCCGTAAAGGTGAAGTTCTAATACACCATTACAATAGGGATTGAGGCCCGGGAACAGACCCAAGGTGATTCCGGGTCAACGGACGATAGGATTCTGGGTGAAAGATTGGAAACTGGTTTCATTAGCACAGGCTAAGCACTTCCAGGCCATTGGCCCATCTTTCCACACTCACTTCCAGTCCAGAGTCTGCGACTATAATGCCTCAAGAGTCACACTTGTCCATTAACTAAAATAATGGGAGCTACATATGTTTTTCAGAATATTTCTTCACATGAATTTTAGAATTCTATATTACCGTTTTTGTTAAATAGTTCTGGATTGCTTCTTCGTCCCCATAACAGGGCCGCTGCAACCATAGGCGAACTAGGCGGTGGCTAGAGCGCCAAGATTGGGGCGCCAAAAGCGTGCCCCGCCGCCAAATTTTTTAAATGGGGTGCAGCGGCCGTGGTTTGCGAGCTGCGGCGGCAGCAGTGCTGCAACCCCGGCAGCTATCTGCCGTCCCCGATAGGGCAGCGCGCAGCCGCGCAGCCCAGGGCACCCGCGGTCAGGGAGCCGCCGCGTGCGGTCCGCAGGCCGGGCCGGCGGCGCTCCAGGTCAGGGAGCCGCGCGCGGTCCGGCA
>NC_133779.1:29872324-29922057 GCF_003597395.2 Chelonoidis abingdonii
CCCTACGTCAGTGGGGAGCTGATAGGTATGGATATACCTTTACATATCCAGAAGCCAACAAGATGTGGTAGTTCATGTAAGGCACTCCCTATTATATAATGTTGTAAACTTATCCTGGCAAAAGAGCTTATGTTTTTAAAAAGGGCCCATACTTTGCAACATCACCTCCTTCCGCTACTTTGTATTAATTGTAAATGAATTTAATCTACTACTAACTTTCCTAATTCTATTGAGTGAATATGGCGTGTCGTCATGTGATTTAGTGCAACAGTCTACAGCTCAATTCCTGTTAAATGTTGCGTAAACATTTTAAAATATACATATAACCAATGTGACATTGCAGTTTTGACAAATAATTCAAGTAGGTCATACATGAATATTTCCCATGCAGAACGAGACTGAATTAGGAAAAACGGCATCCCTGTGTGAGTTGCTATCACGGAAGTTAGAGTGGAGTTTCGAGATCTCTTTCCCACCGAAGTGTCTGGTAAAACCCTTATCCAGCCTTCTCCCTTTCGCTCCTCTCCGCATCAGTCCCAGTTACTGCTCTCATCTCTCACTTCCAGAACGCATACTTCAGTTTAATGAGGAAGAATTTGCTTCCTTGCTAAGACTGTATAAAATTCCTCAGTTTTCACCACACCAGTTGACCAGTCCGGGATAGGAATGAAGGGTTATTATTGCTTGCATGTAATATGTCCCGTTATAGTGTTGCTGGTTGCGAAGTCCATTTGAGTTCTTGTCGTGTCAACTAACTGCTTTATACAGTGGTGGAACTTTTCATCGTGAATAGGATTCAAGCACTTTACCACAATATTAACAGTCCATTTCCAAAAAAAGGCACCCAACATCTTGGTTTGTGTGCCTGTATGTCGGCAACACTGACTGAAGAACAACTTTAACTTGAAATTGCAAGGAGATATTGTAAGTGTAGTACAATAGCTGAGTTGAATTGGATAGGATAACTATATATTTAAGGAACTTAAGATTTAGTGGGTATGCTTATGCAAAAGTATTCTAAGAGCTGGCAAAATCAGAATCCTAGGTAATCACATAGTAGCATTACGTTCGATTGTTGACTCGGATTGCTGCCACTTCATAGCGGTGCAGATATATTTTATGCTTAGGGAAAATTTTGGAACTGGGAAAATTTAATTGGGCTACAGTTCTGTTCTAATTTTATATAATTATACATTTGCCTTTCTGAGTTCTTGGTTGAAGATCGGTTTAATAATACGTTTATGTTAAGTTGTTTTCTAGTTCATTTCTTAGAACTGGGAAAACCTGCCTTTGAAAGGAGACTCAAAGAGCTTGCTTGTCTAGCCTAGCAAAAGAAGGCGCGGGGGATTATGCTTCTTTATATAATAATCAGGGATTAACATAGGGAGAGAGAGGAATTATATTAAGACTTAGTACCAATTAAACACAAGAACAATGGGATACAAACGACATTAGGAAGCTTTAGCGACTTGAATAGCGAAGGGTTCTAACGCATTCGAGAGGAGTGAATGCTCTGGAACGCTTCCGAGGAGTAGTGGGGGCAAAAACATACCTGCTTTAAGACACTAAGCTTTGATAATTGGAAGGGATGTATGATGAAGTTTATTTCGGCAATATTGATTTTGATTAGCAGCAGATAGTCTGCCCGTGGTCTGGTGAGGATTGGACTGGGATGGAGATCTGATTATGTGAGAATTCTTTCTGAGTGCTGGCGGTGAGTCTTGCCCACTAGCTCCAGGGTTTAGTATCGCCATATTTGGGTCGGAGGGGATTTTCCTCCAGGCGATTGCAAGGCCCTGGAGTTTTTTCGCCTTCCTCTGCCCATGGGGCACAGTCATGCTGGTGGAGTTTCTGCACTTGAGGTCTTCAACCCAATTTGTAAGGACTTCAAACTGGACATGACGTAGGTTTTAGAAGTGAAATGGGTAGGGTTCTGTGGCCTTGCTTTGGTGCAGGACAGGTCATACTAGATGATCATATTGTCCTTCTGACCTATGAGTCGAGTCTATCTCTTCACAGTTTATTGTGTGAGTGAAGGGAATCTACTGTTTGTATATGATGGATTTTACTACTGTGAGTAATACTAATCCCTACTTGCACGCCCTATCCATTCAGCTTTTGCTCCAAAAAAAAAAATATTGATTCAGTGTTTACACTAAATAGATTATCATTCTCTTTCCTGGTTGACTTTCCAGTCTTAGAACCTATTTTCTCCTCGTGTCTTCTCCTAGTTCATACCTATTTCATCAGCAAATGTCCTGCTCTAATGTTGCGATTAGTCCAACCATACTCTTTGGGAGCCCTACTTGTGATGTGCTACGCGTCAAAATGAGATGCCCATCATGCTTCCAATGAATTACACTACTACTAACAAAGCGCAAATAAACTGTCTCTGCTTTATTTGTCTTAACAAGGGGCATATACAAGCAAAGAATACATAACCTTTCAAAAACTATATTATTAGCCTTCTCCTATTTTAATAAACATTTAAAACTCATCCACAAGATAGATTTTAACAATGACCAATCTGTTGCATATTGATAACTCTTCCTTGTTTATGGAGACAATTCATTACATACTGTGTGAATTTTGGGAGGAGCTTTTTACATCATAGTTTTAATGTTGTTAATTTGCTCATTTTGTTGAAAAGCACCCCTTCATTTTTGTGGTGCTGGGTGATGCTTGATAACTCACACCATTGAGAGGGTGTTGATCACAGCATGCTTGTATCTTGTTCGTTTACATTATCTCTTTCTTTCAACATGAACACACAAATATAAAGTTAAAAAATTAACTACTCACCATGATACATTTTTGTCGTAACTGGAACTCTAGTGAAGAGGATATGTACGCAAATACATAAATCTCCCTATTTTTCCACACTGTAAGAACACTTTCAATGTACCACTTTCAAGTACCCAGACAGTCCTACAGGTATGCACTAGTTGGAGTGTGGTATGGGCAGGCCGGCGCGCTAGGTTTCTGAGTCAGGCGCCGGGACATTTGCCGCCCCGAGCGCGGTTCGCGCTCCGGCGGAGCTGCGCAGGCATGCCTCAGCAGCTGTCCACTGGGCCAACGCTCCGACCCCTGGAGCCGCCGGCGCCCCGGGCTGCGGGCGGACCCGCGGCGGCTCACCTGACCTGGGGAAGCCGCCGGCCACGGAGCCTGCGGACCGACGCGGCGGCTCCCTGACCCGGGTGCCCTGGCGCTTACCGCCGGCTGCGCGCTGACCCCGGGGACGCCCTAAGCTGCCGGGTTGCAGGCAGCTGCTGCCGCCGGCAGCTCAGACTACGCAGCGGCCGCTGCAACCATTTAAAAATTTGGGGGGGGGGGCACCGCTTTTTGGCGCCCCCAAATCTTGGCGCCCTAGGCAACCGCCTAGTTCGCCTAAATGGTTGCACCGGCCCTGTGTATGGGGGAGAAGAAGGCCATCCAGACTATTTAACATAAAACGGTAATATTGAATTCTAAATTCAGTGTGAAGAATATTCTGAATAAACATATGTAGCTCCCATTAATTTTAGTTTTAATGGACAAGTGTGATCTTGAGGCATTATAGTACCCAGACTTCCTTGGACTGGAAGTGCAGTGTGAGGAAAGATGGGCCAATGGCTGAAGTGCTAGCCTGTGCTATGGAATAACCAGTTTCAATTCTTTCACCTCAGACATCCTACGTCACGTGACCCTGGGCAAATCACTTGGTCTTCCGGTGCCTCAATTCCCTATTTGTAAAATGGGTGTAATAGAACTTCCATCCCTTTAAGGGTGTTGTGAGGATAAAAGCACGTTAAAGATTGTGAGGCCATGTAAGTATGTAAGATAGCATATTCGCATATTGCCTCTATAGTATTTCTCTTGAGCATCTTTCTGTGGCAGAAGCTTGGAGTGGCTGCTCCAGAAAGAGCCATATCTAGTTCACTTTTGTCAGAGAGAGAAATGTGGTGATGTTGCAGATGGAGAACCCTTCTCCAAAAACAGAAAGCGAGTGTCATGGGAAAAAAAGGTTGCCTGAATATGCGGTTTATCAATGACTAGATTAGGAACAAGTAGCACTGCTTTAAATTAAGTGAGGGAATTTTAAATAAATTACACTTGGAATTGAGTGCTTCAAAGAATTGCTGGTTCTGTTATTGTCTGTCTTAATGTACACTAAACTTAAATTACTGGGGTCTCCTGGCTTAAATGCTGTTGGCTGCACTGTCTTGGTCTTTAGAGATTGGTTAGCATTATCTGTTCTAAACCTGTATGATGGTGTGGTAGTAACATTTTTTCATGAGAGCCTGTGTATTTAAACAATTGTATAGCAGGATATAAAATGACAGTATTTAATATGTGCAGAAAAATGAGATTCATTGGAGAAATAATCAACGATGAAAAGTAAACTGAAGGAACCCAAATCCTGTCATCCTTGGACCAGATTATCAGATGGTTTACATTAATTAAGAATAATGACCTTTTGTTCTTAGCCTTACAGTTGGATGAAGTTCTGTGTACACCCTAAGTGTGTTAGAGGCAAGATATTTTTTCCCCATGTTATTTACCCTTGTACTCTAGTATGACGGTTGTGGTACGGATATGTAATTGGCCACAGAGCAAGATATATGTTGAATTGGAGGACTTGGAAGAAAGGGTTCAAAATAGCTTGTTCCTGGATCAAACCATGGGAATTACTATTCTAAAATCAGGGAAGTTAGAACTCTCCACTTTACCCCAATAAAGCTGCTAGTTGATAAATGATGGTGTCAGATTGTACACAAATATATTGTTAGTATCCTGCCTCTTTGCAGCCTTCCTTTCTTTATCTGAATTCCAGTTTTGATCATAGTATTGACTGAGTTTCAACATTGACTTTATTTTAGTATTAATCAAAGGATACTTACATACATACGTACTAGCTTGACTGATGAGATGAAAATGTGTCAGATTTTGTGTATGCAACTTATGCCCAGTTTAAAAACCTTGAGATGCTGTAGACTTTAAATTGTTTGTCTTGTCTTTCAGCACTCAACCTGTTACAGCTTATTCCCACCCAACCACTGTGGCAAGCTACACTGTTCAGCAAGCTCCTGGGGTGGCGCATACTGTGACGCCATCTTATGCTCCCACAGTGCAGGCTGCCAGGCCGGTTGCAACTGCTGCCTATGGAGCATACCAATCACATTCAGGACAGGACTATGGTTATGGAACTCGGCAGCAGGAACCTACCCCGCAGCCTACTACAACACCAAACTACCAGGTATCAATCCACTAAACCTTTTGGTGAAGCTTTAATTGTTAACTTATCTGAGCAACATTTGTCCACGTTAATTGCATCGTATAAAATTTTTGCCTGGGAAGCGGAAGGCGGCTGGTAATGTATGTGATTTTGGTTGTTTTTACTCCATATGTTTCCAATCTATAATTGAAAAGGGGACAAGGACTGTGTTTTAGGATACATTTGTACAGGCTCAATGGATTTCAATCCTTAACTGGGGTTTCCAGGCACCAAGATAATACAGATATTAATTATAAAATTAATATATTGGTATTAAGGGATTTCTTTCTGATAAATCCTTCAAGATATTGGACTTGCGGGCTTTAGTATATTTGATACCTTTTTGACTATACATAAAAGCACTACATTTATATATGTATCAGCAAATGCTGAGGGATCAAACCAAATTGCTAGAGAGCCAAAGCAGGTACAAATCTAAGAAAAACATAGCTTTAATTTCCTGAAGTCTAAGGACTATCAACTTTGAAACAAGAGCTGGAGAATGAAATCTGGGAGGCTTTTTGATTTTTTTTCTATTATAAACTAACTTGTTCTCCCCAGTTGACATGAACGAATGCATAATTTTTTTTTAGCAATTAATTGGACTCTACCAAAATGGCTATCAATTTGCTAAAGAATGCTTAATTTATCTATTAATTTTTGTAGCACTGGGCTGTGTGTTCATAATTTGGCTTCTTTTTTTGTTCTGTTGGAATTTCATATACAGGATGGTTACAGTTATGGACGATCTACATTAGCAAGCAGCTATGAGAGCAAACAGTACTACCCGCCAGTTGCTACTCAGCCTCAACACACTGCCACAGACTCTTACTACCAGTCAAGTGAGTGCTACAGGAACCCAGTGTTCACAACTTTAGTGTGTTATTTCAAAGTATGTACAGTACTGGGAGGTTCAAAATGTTAAAGGTTTATTGGCAGCAGGGTATCAGTTGCAGATAAAGTGTCAAAAGTAGCTTAATTAGACTATTCAGCAACTTGGGAAAATTCCTTAAATCTTCTCTTAAGGGTGTGACATTTTCATTTTTTCCAGTTAATTAAATGTCGTAACTTGAACACAAACGTTACTTCATACTGATGTTTAAAAAAAATATATTTGTAAGAATCTGAATGCACAAATATTTTCATACATATAAGAAAAAGAGAGCTGTCTACATATGACATGAACTGATAGAGTATAAATACAAATTACAGTGGTGACTTGAAACCAAGCTGGAAATACTGGTTCTTATAGAGGATTGGATTTGATAAGAATGTGAAAAATAACCTATAGTATTAAACTTTGGAAGATCATTCCTTTTATGGGTTAAGTACATCTACTCAAATTTCAGGTGAAAAATAATTTACTCAGAGCCCATGAGTAGTTAGAAAAAATCAAGCCCATTCCTCAAGCCTCTGAGCGTATTTACATATAGAAATATAATTAAATATAAAAAATATATAGCATGCCCTATTTGTAGAGAAAATTATAGTAGAAAATGTAGGGATAGTGTCACCTTTTTGTTGAGGACACAAAAAGCACAAAACTGACTCCCATGAATCTTTGCTTGCACAGACTTTGCTATGAACATAATGTCGATACTGGGTCAGACCGATGGTCGATCTATCCCAGTATCCTGTCGTCTGACAGTGGACAATGCCAGGTGCTTCAGAGGGAATGAACAGGCCAGGGTAATCATCAAGTGATCCATCCCCTGTCGCCCATTCCCAGCATCTGGCAAACAGAGGCTAGGGACGCTTCAGAACATGATTTTCATCCCTGCCCATCCTGACTGATGGTCTTATCCTCCACGAATTTGTCTAGTTCTTTTTTGAACCCTTGTATAGTCTTGTCCTTCACAACATCATCTCGCAAAGAGTTCCACAGGTTGACTGTGTGTTGGGTGAAGAAATACTTCATTTTATTTGTTTTAAACCTGCTGCCTATTAATTTCATTTGGTGACCCCTTGTTTTTGTGTTATGAGAAGGAGTAAATAACACTTCCTTTTTTACTTTCTCCACATAGATTCATAGACTCTAGGACTGGAAGGGACCTCGAGAGGTCATTGAGTCCAGTCCCTTGCCCTCATGACAGGACCAAATCCTGTCTAGTACTGTCTACGTTGGTCATGATTTTATAGACCTCAATCATATCCCCCCCTTTGTCATCTCTTCTCCAAGCTGAAAAGTCCCAGTCTCATTAATCTCTCCTCTTATGGAAGCTGTTCCATACCCCTAATCACTTTTGTTGCCTTTTTCCAATTCCAATTTATATTTTTTGAGATGGGGCAACCACATCTGTACATAGTATTCAAGATGTAGGTGTACCATGGATTTTATATAGAGGTAATATAAGATATTATCTCTTATCTGTCCCTTTCTGAGTGGTTTCTAACGTTGTTAGCTTTTTTGACTGCTGCTGCACATTGAGTGGGTATTTTCAAAGAACTATCCACAGTGACTCCAAGATCTTTCTTGCATGGTAATAGCTAATTTAGACCCCATCATTTTATATGTATAGTTGGGATTATGTTTTCCAATGTACATTACTTTGCATTTATCAACATTGAATTTCATCTGCCATTTTGTTGCCCTGTCACCCAGTTTTGTGAGATCCTTCTGTAACTCTTTGCAGTCAGCTATGGCCTTATCTATCTTGAATAGCTTTGTATCATCTGCAAATTTTGTCATCTTACTCTTTACTACTTTTTCCAGGTCATTTATGAATATGTTGAACAGTACTGGTCCCAGTACAAACTCCTGGAGGACACCACTGTTTACCTCTCCCTGTTCTGAAAACTGACCTTTTATTCCTACCCTTTCTTTTCCTATCAATTAAGCAGTTACTGATCCATGCGAGAACCTTCCATCTTATCCCATGACAATTTACTTTGCTTAAGAACCTTTGATGAGGGACCTTGTCAAAGGCTTTCTGAAAATCTAAGTACACCATATCCATTGGATCAGCCTTGTCCACATGTTTGTTTGACCCTCTCAGAGAATTCTGTGGATTGGTGAGATATGATTTCCGTTTACAAAAACCATGTTGACTCTTCCCCAACAAACTGTGTTCATCTATGTGTCCGATAATTCTGTTCTTTACTATAGTTTCAACCAATTTGCCTGGTACTGAAGTTGGGCTTACTGGTCTATAATTGACAGGGTTGCCTGTAGAGCCTTTTTTAAAAATTGGCATCACATTAGTTGTCCTCCAGTCATCTTACTCCTGGGCGAATTCTGTGCCACTGTATATGCACAGAATTTGTCCCCTGCAGATTTTTTTGCTTCCCCATAGAAAAATGACTTTGATGGGGAAGCAAAGGGAAGCAACAAGAGCAGTCATGAGACCCTCCCTAGCAGTATGTTTTGAGTGCCCAGGGCAGCCAGCAAAGAGGTAAATCACTGTGGGGTGGGGGCGGGACTGGGGAAGACCCAGCTGGTGGCTCCTACCCTGCGCTGGGCTCAGCTGCTAGTCAGGTAGACTAGGGAGGACGGGACTTCCTCTTCCCCTGCATGGCATCCGAGGCCGGGTCAGACTCACCCCCAGATTTATCCCCTGTCTGTAGAAAGCTCTGCAAACTCTCCCTCCCACACTTCCTGCACCCATCGCGCATCATCTGCAGGAGGAAGGTCTCGTTAGTACTGACACCCCTCCCCCCCACACACACACTTGGTAAGGCATCTCCCATCTTTTCATGTATATAGTGCTTACTTTATTTTTGACTCCATGCATCTGATGAAGTGGGTTTTAGCCAGTCGTGAACTGGAGCCGCTTTCTACCGGTTCGTGGGAACCAGTTGTTAAAAGGGCTTTTAAATTTAGCAAAAGCTCCAGCGGCTCCCTGCCCTTCCCCCAGCCCCAGCTCACCTCACTCAGCCTCTGCCTGCTCCCCTAAACGCTCCCCTGGCTTCTCCTCCCGCTGCCTGGCTTCCCGCGAATCAGCTGTTTGGGCGGGAAGCCTGGGGAGGGCTGAGAAGTAAGCAGTGGCTTTCCTCAGGTGAGCTAGGGCAGGGGGGCGGGGATGCGAGGAGGGCTCCAGGTGCTGCACAGCTCCGGCCCGACCCCGGCCAGCTGGGCGGCGCAGCTCCGGCCCGGGCCCGGGCCTGGGCCCCCACCTCCAGGCAGTGCAATAAGGGGGCAGGGGGCAAGGAGGGGGTGTTGGATAGAGGGTAGGGGAGTTGAGGGGTGGATTAGTGTCAGGGCGGTCAGAGGGCAGGGATCGGGGGATTGAATGGGGGCATGGGTCCCGGGGAGTGTAGTCAGGAAGGAGCAAGGGTTGGATGGGGTGGCGGGGGCGGGCAGTCAGGGGCATGGATTCCAGCGGCAGTCAGGGGACAGAGAGAAGGAGTGGTTGGATGGGGCAGAGGTCCCAGGGGGGCAGTCAGGGGACAGGGAAGGGGAGTGGATGGGACAGGGGTCCTGGGGGGGGCCTGTCAAGGAACTTGGGGGGTTGGATGGGGCAGGAGTCCCGGGGGGGTGGGTATGACCCCCTCGTGGGGTGAGGAGGAGGGAACCGGTTGTTAATATTTTGGCAGCTCATCACTGGTTTTAGCCCACGAAAGCTTGTGCCCAAATACATGTTAGTCTCCAAGGTGCCACAAGGACTCCTCATTGTTTTTGCTGGTACAGACTAACATGGCTACCACTCTGAAACATACCACAGTTGGTAGTTCTGCAATTTCACATTTGAGTTTCTTCAGAACTCTTGAGTGAATACTATCTGATCCTGGTAACTTACTAGGAATTAGGATTCACTTTAAAACCTGTGAATTCTAAATGTGTTTCATTTTTGTGACTGTATAGGTTCCCTCTAGTGGCCAAAATAATAGCTTTAAATTCCCATGGATAACTGAAGTCTCTTTAGCCCACTGGAATAAATCTGCATGATTCTGTTCATTTTTTGTTGTTATCATTCAAAAGTATTGAGTTCATCTCATGTTGAGAGCATACTGAATATTAAAAATTTGTTGCTGCTTTTCCCTTCAGGATCAAATTGAGTCACTATATTTTCAGCACTAGATTATCTTTCTGGTTCAGAATTTTTTCATATTTAAGTAAGCTAGTTAAACAGTTCTATTTAAAAAGCAAATCAAACACACCGTAATAAGCATTTTGTCATGAAGTTTTGCTCAAGGGTATTTTTTGGCTAGAGGCTTTTCAAGGTTTTTACAAATCCATAAAACACTTAAGGTTTTGGAACCAATTGCTATAGGTAAATGGACATAAGAAACTATTCACATTAAGTCCTGAAGTCCTTTCTCAGAAAAAATTTCTATTGAAGTTGATGAGAATTTTGCCTCATTATTCTGGAATGCTTAAGGCCTCAAAGTGGAGTGAAAATGAATACATGTAGGATGATGGTTAAATCCGGTATTTTAAGAACATAGGATTAGCCATAATGTATGAGAACGTTTGTCCCTCAAGTCTGATATTCTGCTTGTAGCAATGACTATTTGAAGCTTTAGAAGAAGGCAAAAAAATTATAAAACATCCAGCCAATTGCTTATATTCATGGTCATGAAGGGAGGATTTATTCTTGGCCTTTGCAGTGATCCTTGAATGTTGAAATTTGATTGTCCATATCTTAGTGTATGTAACTACAAATTATTATTGGTTATAAATTTTTCTAGATCCTGTTTAAATCCAGCTGCAATATTCAGTTCTCTGGCTTCTTGGAGTAATGAATTTTACAGGTTAACTACATGAAGAAGTGTTTCTCATATGTGGGTCCGTCGGTCAATCCAGAAGATTCACTGCTGGGTAGGTCTCTCCCACTCGTCCACAGAGGCAGCTGGCTCAGCTTTTTGGTGGCAAGAGGAGATTGTGATTACCAAATGCAATTGAGCTGCCACTGTACTCAGTGCTAGCTGTATTCTGAAGCACTTTGCTCTTCTTACCTTCTTGGTTGGCTTTTCCAGATTTACTCCCTCTGCTGGGAAGCCATCCTCATCTCTTGAACACTTCTGTCTCCTGCATTCTGTTTTTCCTTTGCTTTGCCGAAGTGGTGGTTGGGCCTCCAATGTGGTACTTCAGAGGAGCTTCTTGGCTGAGCTGGCCCTGCTTTTGCGCCAAAGAAATATTTTGGCTGCAGCAATTTCTCTTTATTGCTTGTTTTTCTCCTCTGCCTTGCTTCAGGGAAGATTCCTAGCAATGGTCTTCCTCTACCTTTACATCAGCACCACTGGGCAAGTCCTCCATTTTGTGATTTCTTTTCTCTCAACTTTATGGTTAGGAGAAGAGCAGATCCGGTAGCGAAAATGCAATCTAGTAGAATTCAGCCATTTCCAGCTTCCTGGGAGTGAGTGTGTGGGGCTCTGATGACAAGGGCCTCTCCAAATGACACTGCAAGCTATCTGTTAAAAGTATTACTGCCAAAAGGAGTAAATATGCTAGCAAGTCAACTCGGCAGTGTCTGGCCATCTACTTCCATTCTTCTGCCATCCTAGTACACTAAAGTTTTTCCTTCAAGGCCAAATTTTAATTCCATCAAAAACAACTTGTTATGACCAGGACTTGATGGCATAGGAATAATTTTTTTTAAATTGTTTTTTCATTCTGGAGGGAAAAAAGTCAGCATCCAATTATTTGAAAGCTACAATCTCTCCTGAACCTATAGGGATGAGTTAGATTTTCTATACCCCTTTTCTGGTCATTAGGGACCATTCTCAATTCAGAAAGAAGTAGTCACCAAATGTTGTTGTGTTCCCCATTCTTGGGTTAAGAGTTAAATGAAGATGAAAAGATGAGAGCCCTTAATCCCTTTCATCCAAAACAGAATAGCCATCTTTCCTCTTCACCACCATTGCCAAAGAGGAAAGATGGAATGAAGGCAAAATCCAGAAAATCTTAGTAGTTTAGAATTGCTTCTTTTTTTAAGCAAACGTGAACTCCGTGACTTGGATGCCAGATGACTCTTGACCGGGATGACTTAGACAACTTCTAAAGTGCAGTTCTACTCTGACATTGAGTGTCTGTGTTATGTGCACTCTGTTGGATTCCACGTTTGTGTCGTTGATTATCATATTTTCTCAGTTTAAAAAGGAAAAAATACTGTGTGATTGACTATCAGCTCTGCAAACTCAGCCTGGACTCTTGGCATATCTAGATGGGTTATTTTTTCCCTTTGTGCATCATTGACCCTAATATATATATATATAAGGCCATATTCTGCTCTCAGACATGTGCAACTTTATTAGCCTATGTGAAATGTGCAGGAAGGGCTGTTACAAAATATTATTTCTAAACTGGATAAATTTGATATGGAGACACACTAAACATGGAACTGCATGGTGAAATTTTTAGCCACTTGTCAGAATAGAACTGCATTTAAGAGGACAACTTGCACTGTGCAGGTAATGCTGACCAAGCATTCTTGTCTCAAAAGTGCACTCTAGATGAGGAAATCAAAGGATAATGCAGTATTCACTAGTGTCTTCAGAAAATCTTGATTCAGGACTTCACCTGCCAAGAGGTGCCTCAGCAAGACTTATCTTAAACTCTACAAACTCTAGGAAGGCACATGATCAGATTACAGCTTCTTGGCCCTGGCACATAATTTTAGAAAGAGACTCCATTCATACTGCTGGTATTAAGGCCTCTAAATTTAAAAAAAAAAAAAAAAAAAAAAAGCTAAAGTGAAGAGTAAGAGTTGCCTCAAGCTTCAATGACTTATTGTTCAAGAATTCTCTGTCATGGATAAAAAGCTGCCTTTGCTTTGAGAGATCTGTCCAAAATAACCAAGAGCTTTTGTTGAGTTATAATGCTTGCTGTGACAGGTTTTTTTTCTGACAGATCACTTCTCTGCAGTGCTATAGCAAGAAGAAATTTGTAGGTTAGAATGCTTTCCATTGATTTGACTGCTAGCTCAAATCTCACCCAGCTTCATTTGATCTTTATTTGGAGGTTCCTGAGAAAGCTTTAACAACTCTTCAAAATTGAGCGGTCTCTTCATAACAGCAAGATCATTGGGAGTCATTTTTTAAAATACTGATGTCAATCCTGATATCAATCTCTGTATTTGTTAGCGCCTGGTCTCAAGTCCTCGTCTTGAAGCCAGGTCCAGTGGGTTCTTGGAAAGCAGCCTTGGCCATCACATCAAATCCAACTCATCCAATTAACAGGGAATTCACAGACTTGGGTGGGCCAGCTTCCAGGGTTCTGCTTCCGGACTGGCCACATGATCTTGACTCTAGCTGGTGACTATATATATGAACTTCTTGCTTCCTTTGTGCCCTTGTTGGAGCATCAAACCATTGCCCACTAGTTGCTACTTGGACCCTGTTTGAATCTGTCTTATTGCCCCCATCTCATCCTGTGTTGTTGCCTTGTCTGACTCCACCTGCTACTACACTGTACATTTCCCTTGGATTGGATATCCTGGATATTGGACCTCTTGCATGAACTCTGACCACTGACCTGGATGGACATTACAGTATTTATAACCAGCTCTTAGTTTTCTTCATGCCTTCAGACATGGGAAATACATATGCAGTTCCTCAATGAGGATGTCCTGGGATCCTTTCAGGAACAGGGCTTCTCAGAGTCTCTTTAATCTATGCCAGCTCATGGCCTTTCACTGTTTTGGAGGATTCCTAAAGATGTTTTGGTGGCTAGGTTGATACAGCTCATGACAAATAGGGACTAGAGGTGATAAGTGAAGGATATCTGATAGAGTTTCAGCAAAACCCTCCTTTTTTTCTCTTTTTCTTCACTGCAAATTGAACTAAAAAATTAGCAGTGCAACAATGAATTCAGAACTTAGAAAACTAAAAGCAGTAGCTCCAGTCCCTCTCCAAGAACAACGTTCAAGAAACTGTTCCAGAGTTGTGTTGTCAAAACAAACCAGAGGCTTTTGCTGGATCTCTCTCTCTCTCCTCTGAATTAGGAAAACAAGACTCTGAATGGAACTTTTTTAAATCCAGAAACAAGATGCCAATCATTGCCTATCTCCATTTTCCCATCCAAACAATTTTCTCAAATCTCATGGTATTTGTAATGTCCAAATTATGAGATACAGATTTATCATTAACTTGACAATCTCTCAAGAAACAAAATAGTTCAAAATGCAGAAAGGCTTGTATTGAACTTGGTAAGTCTTATAACTTCTATGGCAGTATGGTTTTACTATCTATCCCAAAAACTCATGGAATTCTCTCACGGAAGAAGGTATCTCTCATCCTTCAGCACTGTTGTCTTACCCATGGACAAATTTCAGTATAGCTTTATGACAGATCATGAAAAATGATGGTATGGACCATAACTGACTGGATTCTTAGTCCCTTTGTAGAAACTGCTTAATGGGAAATTATGTACCTCTGACCTCTGTAAGCGCTCCTCTGGCAGAACTGGAACTTCCAGCTACATAACTGGATCATGTGTTGACACTCCCATGAAAATGGTAGTTCTGGTGTTGGGAAAGTTCCTGGAAGGCAAACCTCATTCAAAGCCACACCAGCTCAAGATGATGAAAATGCCTGTCAAGTTGGGGTGCCCAAGAGAGATGTGAACCTTCGTACTGCAAATGTTCAAAAAGAGAGACTATTCTAAACATAACTGTCTAAAACTCAAAGCAGTTTCAGTTACTTGAAATAATGCCTAGTTCTAGTAGAGTGATGATGATAATAGGGAGAGCTGTGGGTATATGCACCAGCAGGAAGGTACCAAAAGTTGTTGTTAAAGGACACAAACAATGAAACTTATCACAGCTAGCAATCAAAACAACTTCCATCAAAAAAGTTAAACCATCAAGCCATCTGGCTAACCCATCGACTGCTCCACACTTGGATCTGTGTCTCTCAGACAGATAAGACCACTAAGATCTTGTCAAAGCACCTGAGAGGCTCTTGCCACATGGACACCACCTTCATCTCATGGAGTGGCCAACTCCTATATACCATACCTCCTAACCAAAGGTGCCAGGAAAAGTCAAAGCAATAATGGTTCTTAAAATCACTTTTTGGCCCTGAGGGTTTTGGTTTCTTTACTGGATGCAGAGAACCACCCCAGCTTTCCAACCTCTCTCCTCTGTCCAGATCTTTTGAGTCTGGAATGTTTGGAATCTGAGATTAGTTATCTAGGAAGAACTTTACCTTCTGCTCTTATCAAGGTATATTGAACGTATTTTCACATTTAGTGTAGACTGTGCACTATGGATGTAACACCACTGTCCTGTGTGGGTTATTGGAAGCAGGGATTGAACTTGGATATCTGGGTCTTGTTGTGCGAGACTTTACTGTTTGAGCTAAAAAGATTGTGTTAATGTCCAAGGCTGTAGTAGGGTTATCCACCTCTATGTAACCTAGCCACCACTAGATGGGGACAGAGCACCATGCCAAGTGCGTGTGGGTTACACAGACAGCCTCGGGCACCTTCCAGTTCAGCCATATTAGAGTTCCTTATGGTCAGATTCAAGTAAGGCTTAAGCCCTATTTTCCTGTCCATTCCACTTTTAACTTCCTTCCTGAAGACAGACATCTTAGTGCTAACAGTAATGTTCCCCATTGTTATGTGACATATTCCTGAAAAGCTGTATCTATTTCCAAGAGTGTCATATATTTTAAATCTGGAATTTATTCTTAGTTCTACAAGCTACAACAAAACCATCTCTAAACCCTTATCCAAATGGTTTTTTTATATACAATTCCTCAAAACAGCTTTATTTATGTATCCTGTCTCAGCAGATCAAATTTCACTGTTTGGGAGCATTATCTGTCTGAGCAGTATCTGCATATTTTTCCAAACAAAATGGTCTTCAGACCTGCTACAAATGTTGTGCCCATAGGTAATTTGTTTTTCTAGCTCAGAGACTACCAGCCTTTCATTCATTTTTTTTGTCCCAGACCAATTCATGCTGCAGTTGAAATTGCTGCATACCTTACATGTTTGGAGCACTCCAAAATATTACTCGGGTAGAGCCAAATCATAGAGGTCAGATGCATTGTTTGTCATATAAGGCACCTACAAGATAGGCAAGGAAACCTCAAAGGCTACAATTTCCATATGGGTCAGACTGGCAATGAAGCAAGGGTACCTCACACCTAGTAAAGATTCTTTCAAAGGATTCTTGATGCACACGACAAGGCTGAGCTCCTCTTCCTGGACAGAAAGCAATGGTGCTTTGAAGCAGGAAACTTGCAAGGCAACTACATGGTCTGTGTGTTTTTCCAACCAGCACTGCAAAGTTTCACGTCCGTGGATACAGCCTTCAGCCATAGGGTTCAACAAGTTGCGTTTGATATTTTAAGAGCTTAATACAAGAATTTTAGTGCATGTGGTGTTCCCTGCCTTCCTTTTGGCCATTATCTTGTTTCTGGCAACTTTCATTACTTTACTGCCTGCTAGATCCCAGCAGTGAGTCTTCTGGATAGCTGGATTGTCCTTATGAATGAGAGAAGAAGAATTTTGGTTTCTCATAGTGGGGACATCCACCAATCCAGAGGAACCCTTCCTAGGTCTAGTTTTTAAAATATGAATTCTTTTTATAATCCTCTACTGTTTTAAGAAGAGCGTGTGTCTTATTTGGTGCATTAAAAATATCTCTTTCCAGTTTTAACCAATTTGTATGAAAGCTTGAGAATAGATCTTCAGGGGTGTCTCCTGTCCTGCAACTGGTTATTGGAGTCTCCCTTTTACACCTGAAATCAGAGCCAGCTATCTCCAGGGATGAGTGGGTGGAACCTACCCAGCTGTGAGTTCCACTCCTGAGAAACCAAATTTACAGGTAAGGGAAAAAAAAAAAATCTCCCCTCATTTATTGTACTTTTTAAAATTGCCTGCTATTAATCTGAGTGACCTCATGCTTTTTTATTATGAAAGAATGGAAAAGGGAAGGACTGATCGATTATTCATCTGTATCTTTCACTTCTTTCCAGGCTAATATGTTTTGCAGTCTCTCATCATACAAATTGTACCCAATTGCTAAACATCTCCAGAGTCTTGTTTAGCAAATATCTATTATTAGTAAAGAGAGATGACTGTAATAGCTTAGAAGCACATGTATCTGTCTTCAGTTTTGCAAGAGGATGAGCTTGTGTGTTTGCTTTCTAGGCTCCAAAGGTGGCTACAGTCAATCTAGTGGTATTTATAGTCAGAGCCAGCCACAGAGACAGGTGACTACAATTAAGCCAGTTCAAACAGTGAGTGCCACATCTTCAAGCTACAATGCCTACCCAACAGTAACAACTGTTCAGCAGAATGCATCTGCCTCCTCCATCACCTCATACACCCCCTCCTCTTCATACAACTCCACTTCTGCATCATACTCTGGTAAGGAGGTAGCTGTCATGCAGGTGTTGCACTGTAATTCTCTTTGTTTAGACTATAACCCTCATAAAATTGCTCCCTTTTCTTTCTGCCTGCTAGGGTCAAATTACTCCAGTTATGATGCCACAGCATACACAGCACCTAGCACTTACTATCAACCGCCTCAGCAGCCCCAGGCCCAGCATCAGCAGCCACCACCCCTCCCACAGCAGCCGAAATCTACGAGCTCTTCTTCATGGAGCAGCACAGGGAACAGCACCACCACCAACTCTAGCAACAGCTTCAACAAAAAACCACCTTTTCAAAACAAACAGCTGAAACCCAAAGGGCCCCCTAAACAGCCTCAGCTTCACTACTGTGATATCTGCAAGATCAGCTGTGCTGGTCCACAGGTTAGCAATCCCCTTTACCCATGTGTCCACTCTATATAACCTGCACTTCCTCCCCAGTCATGTAGTTCAGCAGATGATGTCCTATTGATCTGCATTATGTCCTCTTCAGTGACTTAATGGAAACATCTCAGAAAATAGATGTAACCAATCCCCCCACTATTACAGGATGTAATGTTGTGATTCACAAGCTTTATCCAAGTGTCTGGTTCTTTGCTCGAAGTACTGTGAGTTTGGAGGCAAGCGCTGTAGCTCTCCAAGCACTAGATGTACAGATTCTACTTTTCTGTGGATTTTCATTAATCCTCACATTGTAAGTAGTTAATCAGGATAATTTTGCTACAACTGCCAGAAATAAACAGTGAAAATATCCTAGGCCCAACTACTATTGACAGTTCCAATAAAGATCAAAACAGTCCTTACCCCTGTCCCCTGGGCTGCCTGGCCGCCTTTCCACAGCCATTTCCCAGGCTGCTGCTGCCTCCTGCCTGCTGCACCTCTGCTCATAGGCAGCTGGCCTAGTCTCCCTGACCTTAGTTTGTACTTTTTCAGTTTGGCATTATGGAGCTTTCTAGTGGCTGAATGCTGGACTGGATAACATATTGCCCTCCGTTGGTTAGCTCCTTTCCCCGCAGCTCAGTCAAGGTGTGAGGAAAGATAATTAATAATGAGCTAGCAGGTTCTCTAAGACTTAACCCTATATAGTGGAAAGTAAATTTGGAAAAAGCTATTGACCAAGAAAGTGTTTCAGGTTTTTATAAACACAGATTTTATTAGACATGTGTTAATTAGATATTCCTGTGTAAATGCCTGACTTTTTTTAAAGCCATAATGTCCCTCTGCACTGTTTGTTGTTCTCACTCATTGTATCTTGTCTCAAATTTAGATTTAGCTACTTGATGTAGGGACCTTATTTTTGTGTGTTTACTGTCAGACACCTACTGCATTCTTGGGGTGCTATTTTAAAAACAAAAAAGAATAATAGGTTTGAATATAAATCTGAAGTGGTGTTTGTCTGCCTTTGTTCTTGGAATCCTCTGCTTAGCTAGAGCATGTAGCATTTAACTGAAGAAGCAGCCAGGGTCATTTGGGAGAGAAATTGTGTCTTATAAGCTGTCCTACAAGGTTTCAACAAGAGCAATCCTAAGAAAAACCATATAGACTTCTGTGGTGGTGTTCTTCTCTTATGGTGACAGTAAAATGTAGCATATCAACAGTCAGAGTGTCCAGCTCTGAAAGCGTGGGAGTTTCTTACACAGCTCAGAGATGCTGCAGTGTAATAGTAATATTCTGTCCACTGCTTCTAATTGAATAAAAATGAAGCTAATTATTAAATATTTCTATCATAGCATTGCCTAAATCAGGATTGGGCCCCAATGTTTTAGGTGCTGTATAAATACAAAGGAAGTTGTCCCTGCTCCAAAATGCTCAGTCTAAAAGCATCTTAAATCCAGTAAAAGGAGCTGCCATTTTAACATAATATTATTTATAATTATTATTATTATCATCATCAATAATTGCATTTCTCATGGCTTGATTACATCTTGCCCTTGGGATGAATGAGAAAATCTGAGCTCTTTAGAGTTTTGTATAGGAAGCTAATTCTTTTAGATTGGCTAATATAGTGTTTAGTACTACTTTAAAGCTAGCATTGCAAAATTCTGTTTGTCCATTCACCTGGGTCAAACTGTAATTCTTTTTTTAGTGGGTAAGTAAAATATTGGCGTTCCACTTCCCTACCTCCCATTATCATGATGATGATAAAGGGCAGGTGAGTAGATTTGTTCCTGGCTTGGTAACATTTCATGACCATCCTGTAGGAATGCCATTGTTAAACTCATAATTATATATATATTAGTTACTTTTATAATAATTATGATCAGCTCTGTTGTCTCTTAATTCCAATGGTGACATGTATTCTCTGTCTGCTTCCTACCAAGACCAATCAAATATCAATAAAATAATTCCCTCTTTGAGAGACCAGTTTACCCATTGTATAGTGATAATGAAATGTGCCAGACACTTCTAAAAACTGGTACTAAAAATACTTCAACCATTCTTCCTATTGTCCTGAAAATATTGCAGTTATCTAAGCCTAAATGGGTTTTGTAGTTGGACACTGTCTTCTGGACGAAGTAAAGCACTATATATATAATATAAAGAATCTGTTTGCTTCACCTGCCTGGGAATGCCTCTAGATATTGCCGCTGTGAGTGATGTTAATGAATGGGACACTCCACAAAAAGGCTTTGAGTTGCACACATTTGTACCCTTAAAACTAGACAGATTATGACCTGTCTTGGCAGATGAATTGTTCCAAGGAAATGCTGGGATTATATCAGTGTTACATTCTAAGCAGCAATATGGATTTCCCTGTTTTACTGCAGACTTACCGGGAGCACTTGGAAGGACAAAAGCACAAAAAGAAGGAGGCAGCTCAGAAGACAGGTAACCTGGCAAACTGTGGCCCTCGTGGGGTGCAGACTCAGCTTCGATGCGAGCTCTGTGATGTCTCCTGCACAGGAGCAGATGCATATGCAGCACATATCCGGGGAGCGAAGCATCAGAAGGTATGAGAGCTCAACGGGACCATGGACATTTCATGCAGATATATAGAGTGAAATATCTGATTACAGAGGATGTTGGTTTTCTAAAAATGTTCACAGTAGCTCACGGATATCCAGGGAACACTTCTGATGAAGTAGAAATATATCCAACACTTCAAGATTTGATTGCAGTGGACGACTGCTTGATCACAAAAGACTACAGCACCAGGTTGCTTCAACACTAAGAAGTGTACTTGGTACTGTAATACCAGAAACTCAGCTATCATAGAACCAGGGGACTGGAAGGGACCTTGCAAGATCATCTAGTCCAGTCCCCTGGACTCATGACAGCACTAAGTATTATCTAGACCATCGCTGACAGGTGTTTGGAGATTTCACAACCTTCCTTGGCAATTTTTTCCAGTGCTTAACCACCCTGACAGGAAGTTTTTCCTAATGTCCAACCTAAACAGGGGGTTGAACTAGATGATCTCCTGAGGTCTCTTCCAACCCTAATCTTCTATGATTCTAAACCACCCTTGCTGCATGCAGTTTAAGCTGATTGCTTCTTGTCGCATCCTAAGAGGTTAAGGAGAATAATTTTTCGCCCTCCTCTTTGTAACAACCTTTTCTGTACTTGAAAACTATTATCATGTCCCCTCCGTCTTCTCTTCCACAGACTGAAGAAACCCAATTTTTTCAATCTTCCCTCATAGCTCATGTTTTCTAGACCTTTAATCATTTTAGTTGCTCTTCTCTGAACTTTCTCCAATTTGTCCACATCTTTCGTGAAATGTGGTGGCTAGAACTGGACACACTACTCTAGTTGAGGCCTAATCAGCATGGAATAGAGTGGAAAAATTACTTCTCATTGTCTTGCTTACAACGTTCCTGCTAATATATCTCAAAATGATGTTTGCTTTTTTTGCAACAGTGTTCCATGTTGACTCCTAGTTAGCTTGTGGTCCACTATGACAACCAGATCTATTTCTGCAGTACTCCTTCCTAGACAGTCATTTCCCATTTTTGTATGCGTGCAACTGATTGTTCCTTCCTAAGTGGAGTACTTTGCATTTGTCCTTATTGAATTTCATCATCTTTTCTTAGACCATTTCTCCAGTTTGTCCAGATCATTTTGAATTTTAATCTTATCCTAAAAAGCACTTGCAACCTCTTCCAGATTTGTATTGTCCACAAACTTTATAAGTGTACTCTGTATGCCATTATCTAAATCATTGATGAAGATATTGAACAGAACTGGACCAGAACTGATCCCTGCAGGATCCCACTTGATATGCCCTTCCAGCTTGCCTGAGAACCACTGATAACTACTCTCTGGGAACAGTTATCCAACCAGTTATGCACCCACCTTATCGTAGCTCTACATAGGATGTATTTCCCTAGTTTGTTTGAGAGAAACTTGTGCAAGACCGTATCAAAAGCCTTACTAAAATCAAGATATACCACATCCACGTTGATTGTTATTTATCACCTTATTTTCTAGGTGTTCAGAAATTGATTGCTTAATTATTTGCTTCATTATCTTTCTTGGGTATTGAAGTTAAACTGACTGGTCCATAGTTCCCTGTGTTGTCCTTAAGAACATAAGAACGGCCATATTGGGTCAGACCAAAGGTCCATCTAGCCCAGTATCCTGTCTTCCAGCAGTGGCCAATGCCAGTTGCCCCAGAGGGAATGAACAGAACAAATGATCAAGTGATCCATTCCCTGTCGCTCATTCCCAGCCTTTGGCAAACAGAGGCTAGAGACACCCATCCTCTTTCTTCTTTCTCTCTGCTCCCTAGGAATGGTGACAGGCTTTTTGGTGCAACTCACTCTTAATGCAATTTGTTTTTCCTCTCCGTGAAATGATCTCTTTTGACGATATGTTTTCTAGTTGTAATTCCGCTGGGAAGAAGGGGCGAGATTGTTTTTCATTCTTGGAAGTTTCTTGTTAAAGTCTCTGCGTTGAGACATTTCCCAACAACAGTTCTCCCTGATCAATTGCAAGTTCTGTAGTCTGTTCAGAAAAGACCTGGCAGTTGAGGCGCTAATATCTGTTATGCTCTGCCATTCTATAGGAGTGCATACCACCTGGTGGGAAAATAGTTTTTAAATATTTTGCTATGGAGTACTGCTCTAACTTTCAGGACCTCCTACAAAATTGTAGATCTATTATAAATATATTGCAATGGAGCAATTCATCTAAAGTGTGTTTTGTGGTGTCACTTTATTTTATTATATATTTTTATTGGGTGTGGAAATTACCCCGGTCTTTGTGTAAATTTATACACTTTACCAGGAAAAGTTTGATAGTATTGCTGTTAACTTCGGTCCCCTTTTACTTTTCATATGACCACTCCATGTATTTCAGGTTGTTAAATTGCATACTAAATTGGGGAAGCCCATCCCTTCAGTAGAGCCTGTAGTAGTGAACTCTGGTCCAGGCCCTACCATCGCTGCAGCAAGTAAGCCAGCTGCCCATGCCCCTGCAGCAGCATCTGTTACACCAACAAAACCAGCAGTTATAGCAACTAAAAGTGCAAGCAACATAAGCAAGCCAGTGCCAGTGAAGAAACCTATTGCATCCAAGATAACATTTTCAGGTATGTCTCCTTAAAATCCATTTTTAACTGTCTTTGTTTTTGATGTATTGTCTAAAATCTATCACCTCATATAGGAATGACAATTTGTTTAAAATGTATGATTCTTCCAAATGTTTGCAGGTGGGGCCTTTTCATCTTCCCATCATTGTCCAGGAAAACCGACTAAGGAAAAGTAATTGTACATCGAGCTCCTTAAATGACTCTGAAAAAGGTTTTTTATTTTTCAGCCCCTTGACTTCTAAAATCTAAAACTGCTTTTATCTTCTCCCTCTGCTTCCAAAAGTGTTCCAGAACCAGAACAGAGATTTTTGTGTGTTTCTGTACAAATGTGATGGCTTCCACATTTGCTTATTTTTTAATTTTGAACCCTGCTGTGAGGAAATAGAGGGAGGGCTTTCTGTCTGAAAGTTGCATTGCCTGGCTGTAGTATTTTAGCAGAATATCAAACACTGGCAATTATATGTTGAAATCTGTAGAAATACTTTTTAATCTTGACATTAAACTGATTTTTTTATCTCACCATTGAGCCTTTACCTCTCTATATTTTTATATATTTAACTTAACCTTTAAGAACTTCATTATCTTTATAATAGTCTAGTCTGCTCATTCATAGTAGATATTTGTTTTAAACTTAACTATACATCATAAGAAAGTGAAGACTTGTAGTCTGAATGGAAGGCTGATAAGAAAAACTTCCACTTAACTATCAATGTCTAACTTTTCATTATTACTATAGATGTGTTTTTTTTGGTGTCATAGAAATTGTATAGTGGAGCCATAAATCTTATCCAGCTGTATTTTTGGTAGCTGCCATAATGACAAAAAACCCCTACAGGACTAGCCAAGGGATATTGTCATTTGGCATTATAAACAGAAATTAACAATGACATGATGACTTTGTAATACAGGTGCTGATAATGGGGATAAGGATACAGATTGTAAGAAACCAGCTTGGTTATTAATCCAGCTCTCTATTCAGGGACTAATAAACTTCAGGCAGCAAGCATCAAATTGGAGGAAGTGAAGGTGATGCAATCAAAATCAGAGCTACAAAATGAACAGTCCACACATGATGGCTCTGGGGATGGTCCAGGGAGTTTACTTGACGTACAACCTGTGGGACATGACTATGTGGAGGAGGTAATGCTTGATCACTTTTTTCCACAAATCACTCACAATTACAGCTGTATAATGTCAGGTTTTGACGTTCAAATATACTTAAAGCATGTACAAGGGCTCTACCAAATTCATGGGCATGAAAAACGCATCACGGACCATGACATCTGGTCTCCTCCTCCTTCACCCCCCCCCCCCCAAGTGCAACCTGGTCTTGTGTGCTTTTGCCCTATATACCAGCAATTCTCAAACTTTAGCGACCCAAGGACCCCCATTTTGATTTAAAATTTTTTGCAGACCCCCAAGCCTGCTGCTCAACCCCAGGTTTCCATCCCCCACTCCACCCTTTCTTCCAAGGTATCACTTCTGTCCCATCTTTTCCCACCCCCGCTCCACCCCTGCCTCATCTCTTCCCCGCTTCTTTCCACCCCTCCCCCAAATATGCCCATCCCTGCTCCTCCCCTCCCCCCCCCATGCTACCTGCAAACCGGGGAGCAACCATCCTGTGGCATGCAGGAGGCGCTGGGTGTGGGAGGAGTTGATCATCGGGGCCCGTGGACCCCCTGGAGTGCCCATGCGGACCCCAGTTTGAGAAATGCTGCCCTACTACTAGATTTCACAGGGGAGACCTGTGTTTTTAAATTGGGGTCCTGACCCAAAAGGGAGTTGCAGGGGGATCACAAGGTTATTTTATCAGATGGGTATCCGTGTTAGTCTGGATCTGTAAAAAGCAACGAGTCCCATGCATCTGACTAAGTGGGTATTCACCCACGAAAGCTTATGCTCCAGTACATCTGTTAGTCTTTAAGGTGCCACAGGGCTCATTGTTGCTTTTTAAGCTTATTTTAGGGGGGTTGCGGTGTTGTCACCTTCACTTGTGCTCCAGACTCCAGAGCTGGGCAGCCGGAGAGCAGTGGCTGCAGGCCAGGAGCCAGCACTGAATGCAGAGCTGCCACCAGCAGCAGCGCAGAAGTAAGGATGGCATGGTATGGTATTGCCACCCTTACTTCTAAGCTCCCGCCTTCAGAACTGGGTGGTCAGACAGTGCCGGCTGAGGGCTCAGCTCTGCAGTGGTAAGAGTAGCAGTACCGCAACTCCCTTCTACAGTAGCCTTGTGACCACCCCATCCACGCAGCTACTCTCCCCCCCCTCAAAAAAAAAAACCACAAAAACCCAAAACACCTCCTTTTGGGGTCAGGACTCTCTACAATTATGACACTGTGAAATTTCAGATTTGAATAGCTGATATCATCATAAAATTTATGATTTTTAAAACCCTATGACTGTGAAATTGACCAAAATGGGTCATGAATTTGTTAGGTCCATATTTGCATATTTTCAACACTGAGCACCCTGAGAAAAATCATCTAGCTCAGTGGCTGGCAGCCTTTGGCACACGACCCATCAGGATAATCTGCTGGTGGGCCACGAGGCATTTTGTTTAGGTTGATCATCCACAGACACGGCCCCCCACATCTGCCAGTGGCCATGGTTTGCTGTTCCTTGCGGCTGCAGGGGGCTCTGCCTGTGGCCTGTTCGACATAAACAAAATGTCTCAAGGCCCGCCAGCGGATTACCCTGATCGGCAGCATGCCAGAGGATCTAGCTGCTGGCTTCATTCTGTGCCCTCATTTCATCTGCTGTTGAATTACTGTCACCCAATTTTCACACCTACATTTGAGCACCCAAATGGAGGATTTAGACAGCTTACTTAAGGAGCCCTTGTTTGAGAACTTTGTCTCTGCCCTGCCTTTGTACAGTTCATGAGGCTGTGCCAAATATCAAAATTATTTGGTTATGTTAAACTACTAATGTTTTAATTAGTCTTTAAAATGTTCCCTTGCTCTTGAATCCCCAGTTCTGTAGAATTAGATTGGAAATCAAGATTAAATTTCATCTGTATCACTTCCAGCGAAATTTTGTTTACTTCAGTGTTGTCCTGTTTCCCATCCTTGGTAAGATTATAAACAAATAGAGGACGAACAGCAAACAGTTTTTAAAGTTTAAGACTCATTTATGCCTGAAACCACGCCACCATGAGCTGTTACATGGTTGAGAATCACGAGCTAACAAAGGTTGGGAACATCTTGATGCTGCAAGAAGTGGTGGTGGTAGTCCTGAGTCAGTAGATGATGCTCTTTACTTTGAGTCATTACTGCAGTAAAATCCTAACATGGTGCTAAGGTGTTTTGTGCAGCTGGAGAGCCTGTATTTCAGATGAGCCATAAAACTGAGATCCTGACCATGTGTGTTCATGAAAGTTGTCATGGTGCTTTTCGTAGGTGTTAATCCTAATGTTCAGGTTACATTTCTTTATACATGTGCTTATTCTGGCCCTCCCTACATTTCTTCTACAGTTTAAATTGGATATTGTATCTTCTCTTCTGGTCCTAAACAGCTATGCAGTGTCACTGTGAGCTATTAAATAGATGCTGTGTCTCACCCGAGAGATGACTGAATTTTAGTAATGGATAAATGCATATACTTTTAAGTTTGTGAAGTGCCTTAGGCTCTACTGGGATGTAAGGCTCTTTTTAAATGCAAGATAATTTTGTTGTTGCAACAAATAATGAATATAAATATTAAATTACGTATTTTATCTCAGGTACGCAATGATGAAGGAAAAATGATCCGGTTTCACTGTAAGCTCTGTGAGTGCAGTTTCAATGATCCTAATGCCAAGGATATGCACCTGAAGGGGCGTAGGCATCGGCTCCAGTACAAGGTGTGAATGGGGACATCCTGTCATGGTGCTGAACAAAGGGACTTGGATGGTAGTGGCTTCGCTCTCGACTCATGAAATAGAAGAAGGGGAGAAATCAGTAGCTTATTTTGTAAAAAGCTTTTTCTAAATACTAGAAGGATTCTATCAGCTGTAAAAGCAAATGGAATGAGTCCAGAAAAATTTCTTGCGAACATTTTTTCCACCAAGAATTGTCCACTTTCAGATTCTCAGCTCTTACTATATTTAGCATCTCTGACTGAAAACTTTAATCTTCTTTTCATAAAAATATAAAGGAAACTACCATATATGGATGTTCAGTGCAGATAACTTAATGAAGGTGGTAACTGATTTGAGTAGATTTTGTTGTAGGAAATAAATGTTTTCCAGCATCTTGTTTGCACTTGACAAATAGTAAGTCTAAGTTTCAAAACTAGTGTAACATGACACCAGATCTTGCATGTCTGAATGGAGATTTTCAAAACACAACTTTGACCATTTGTTTTTTATTTCATCTGGGTGAAATTCTTGCTTTCTAAAAGAATAAAATAATATTGTATGAAGTCAGGTTAAATTACCAATTCAGCCTGTTCTCAGACATCCTGATGGAATATGTTAACTCTAGAAAAGACAATTCCTCATGCTTTTTTTTTCCAATTAGTAAATAATTATACAAAAATTTCTGAGAATTGTGCAATAGAACTAATTCCTGATCCCTCTCCCTTCCCTATTGCTAATAGTTTCTTGAAGAGAGTAGCCATACTATCTCTCTTCCCCCAGAGAAAGTGTCTGGAATGAGTGTCTCCTCTTTCTGCCTTTAAGTGGGGCAGTAAACCAATTAGACATCCTTTTACAAGGAATATTGCAGTTCAGGCACCTGAAACAGTGTGGCCAACAGTTTGCGGCTTCCCAGCACTAATTCAAAATGGATTGGTCAATAGCAAAATTAGTCTTGCATGGCTATTTAGACATATATGAAGGTGCTTAGTGATACTCTCTTCCAGGGAGGAGAGGGAAAGATTTTTGTGATCACTGGAAGCAACTTTAAGATCAGTAGTTACAGATACTTATTCAGAGACTTAACTGCTGAATTTCCATCTCAGCCATTTACTCCCATGATATTAAATGACAAGGATACTTACTCACCATACTTGCTCATCCCAGCAGGAGCTATTGTGAATGCGCTGTTGCTCCCAACTGTTCCCTCCTCCTTTGGTGAATGGCAGTCACTTTGCAAGCTTCATGTTACTGCCACGGCCACAGTCACCTGTTATTCTGATTCATTAAAACAAACCCAGGAGAATCTGGTTTCCATGGAAGGAGCAAATTTTATTCAGAAACAGCCATTTAATGTCAAAAGGAATGTATCAAAAGCAAATGTATGTGAGTCTGGTGATTTTTTTTGTCTCATTATTAATATTATGGCATCGAGTCAGGTTTCCGCATGCTCAGTCCATTGTTGATAGCAGCTCTGCCCAAACCCATTGTCACAAAAGAATTAGCCTTTGGTAAGGCTGACTTCCTAACAATCGGTGCCTTCTGTCCCAAAGATGACAGTGGATTGCTATTCTGAAGTTCTTGAAGTTGTAAATAAGTGGCCAGTAGATGGTGACCTTGATTGATTGGTATTTCATGAAATGGAGTCATGAAATGGAGTAACTGTAGAAGACTATCCCACCTGTACTTAACCATCCTGCACTGTAATCCAGGGAGTGATGTTATAGTACAAATTAACCATGAAACAGTGGACTTGCCTAGGATGGATTTATTGTGTTTAATGATAAATCAGTTATTGGAATTATTAATGTGAAGCCAGAGTTGTTGCACAGACCACAAAGAATTGAATCCATCAAACTCCATTTGACTTTGGCAATTCAAGTGTCAGTGAATACAGTCACTGTTTATAGGCTTAAGTCATTTGGTGGGTCTGAGTTCCGTATATCAGAAGGATTCATCTTCACCATTTTAACTTCTTTCTTGCATTAGTTGACCTTAACATTGCATTTAAGCACTGATTGGCAAAGCTCTGTTTTAGGAGTGTTTTTAGTGAACACAAAGCATTTTACAAGTTTTGCAAGCGCTATATGTTACAATATGTTGGGGGTGGTAAACACCACTTAAATCCAACACAGAGGGACCTAAAAAGCATATTTTATAATTCTTAGATTAAAACCTCCTTAGGCCATCTTCAGTTGGTCTCTTTGAATGGAGTATATTTTGTCATCCGGGACTGTTACCAACTCCTGTTGAAATAACATTTCTTGGAAGCAAGTTTAGGCTCTTTAGATCATTACCACCCCAAATTGTCCATTCCAACAAACAGAAATTGTTTGGAAGTCATGCCATTGTCAAGTCCAGAACTGGCCAGTCCTTATCTTGCCAACATTTTGAAGCCTACAGAGTAAAAATATTTTGTCTTTTCATTCAAAAGTAACGAGCAGAGTGGTCATTTACATTGATTATTAGCAAGACTTTTAAAAGCTCTGAGATGAAAAATCGTTCTGGTTGCCTATCCACATTTCTTTTTCCTATTTTCAGTTGCTCATGCTTTAATCAGTCAAGGCCCTTTAGATGAGAAAATGAGTTCTGTTTGCTAAGTGTTCATCTTTTCCTGCCACTTGTTCTTTGACTGAAATTACCACTTTTGTTTGCGCATAAGCATGCATGCATCCTATGAAGCGGGTTTTAGCCCACAAAAGCTTATGCTCAAATAAATTTGTTAGTCTCTAAGGCAGTGGTCTCCAAACTTTTTTGATCATGCACCCCATCAGTAAAAAAATTTTGAGCACGCACCCCCTGCCACTCCGCAGGGCCGGCTCTACCATTTTTCCACCTCAAGCAAAAAAATAAAAAGCCACTTGGACTCCCACTCGAACTGCCAAAGCAAAAAAAAAAAATAAAAGCTGCCCGAACTACCAAAGCGGTGCTGTTACGATGGCGGCGCTCCTGCCACGCACCCTGAAGGATCGTCTTGTGCATCTCACTTTGGAGACCGCTGCTCTAAGGTGCCACAAGTACTCCTGTTCTTTTTGCTGATACAGACTAACACAGCTACTACTCTGAAATCTCTCACTTTTGTCCACTCTTCCACTGCCAGCAAATGCAACATCACAAACATTTGGTTGCTGTGGAAATGTTGCAAACAGCATTGCTTTAAGATGAGAAAAAAACAGCAGAAAATAGAGAACTCATGTCCCATATTCAAGCAGATATTTCTAATTTCAATGAGGTCACATTAATATAAAGTCAGATTAGAAGAATTAGTCTCAGAACGTTGACATGTACTTAATATTATCCCTGGGTTTGGCCGTTGAATATTGCTTTTGAAACATCTCAGGTTCAAAGCTTGGGTTTATGTGAAGCTGGAGACTTGATCCCAGATTTTCGAATCTGGGTATTTCCATTTTGGGCTCTCTATTTAAGACACCTTGGGCCTGATTTCAGAGGTGCTGAGTATCCATAAACTCCAGTTTACTTCATTGGGAGTTGCGGATGCTCATCTCTGAAAATCAGGCCACTTTTATTTAGGTGTTTAAGTTTTTAAAAGTTGCTCTTGGGTTTTACCCTCTGTCCTAAATCTGTTTTGGATAGGTCTTTTTAGCAATTGATGCTGGGAACTGGAATAGTTTAGAAAGAGGCTTCCTTGTTCTGGTGGTAGGGGTTTAAGTGTGTTGTATACCTGCCCATGGCTATTTCTCTTAATTAAGAAATGGTACAAATTATCCTTATACAACATGCCATCAAACAGTATCTAAAAACCCAAAAGTAATGTTAGGTTTATTAGTAACACTTTAATTATGGGACTACAGTAGTAGACTTTTTTAATATTGATATTCTACTAGCTTTGCGATAATGCTTTTAAGATTGTCTAAAATGTGTTGCAACTTCCTTGTAGAAGAAAGTAAACCCAGATCTACCAGTTGAGATCAAGCCCAGTAACCGAGCTCGGAAAATGCACGAGGAGAAGATGAAAAAGCAGAAACAGAAGGATATGATAAAGAGACGCAGAGAGGAAGAACAGCGTTGGCACATGGAAATGAGGCGAGTCCTCCATTGGAGATCACTTTCACAGTCGTGGATTTTATGGGATATTGCTGGATTCATACTTTCGTGTTAATTCACCCCATCTGTTGAGCTTTGCTAGCGCAAGGGCTCTCAATCTGTGGGTCAGGATCTTGCAGGTGATCACAGATCTGTTCTTCTTCCCTGTCTGTGCAAATGCTTTCTTGCTTAGCCACTTGCACGTTGACTTCTTGAGATGCCAGAAAAACCTGTGTGTTGACTTCTGTAGTGACAAAGGAACTGATGCAAAGGATTCTGGGCATATTTGAGGAAAACTGGTTGTGAAAGCCTTAATGGATGGGAGATAGACAAAGTAGTCGAATTGTTTATAGAGGTGTAGAAAGTAAAAGGTTGAAAAGCCCTGCCATAATAGAAAAGCTTATGATCTGACAGGAGTCTTAAGATGCTTTAGAGCTGTATCATCCAGGACCATTGCCTCTGCATAGGGAAAGTGAAAAGCAGATGTATTGCCTTGTTCTCGCTGGCTGATACTTTGCCCTTGCTATAACTGAAGAGCATTTGAAGGGGAGGATGCAGGCCTGTTTTTGCAGTAGTGTTTGAAAGCAGTGTAAGTTGAAAGAATTGGACGTTGGCTTGTATTTTGCACACGCTTCTCTAGAGCAGGGGTTCCCAAACTTTTTTTTCCTGAGGCTCACCTGTGCAGCTGAAATAGGCACAGTAGCCCACTATTAACATGCATCTGTCAGGGAGAGGGGTCCTGTGAGGCGTGCATGGGCCCCTCACCTCAGCAGGGACCAGGGAGGGGCCAGGCAGGTGCTATAGCCAGCTCTCGCTGGCACCCTCCGCCTCAGCTGCCTGCTGAGTGCCTTGAGCTTGTCACCTGGCAGCCCTGCCCCAGTCATCCACCCAGCACCCTAGCATGCCTCACAGGCACCCAGGGCTGGCCTTAGAGAAAATGGTGCCATGGGCGCACTTGTATTTTGGCACCTCTGGACCCTGCTGCCTCCCTGTGCTTTGACCCCCACTGTTCTTCCCCTCCTCCCCCCTTTGTCCTGAGCTCCCTTCCATGTCCTCACATTCTAGATCTGCCCCATTCTTTACCTCTTGACCACGGCAGCTGGAAAATGGCAGCTGCTGGCTGGGCGGCCCCCAACTCCACCCAGGGGCGGACCACCTGGGACTGTGTCGTGGACCAAATTTGAGCTGTGGCCCACAGTTTGAGAACCACTATAGTAGAGCACTAAGTGGAGTGGGAAGATGGATAGCTTTTGTAATGCCTCAGAGTACGTACTGTATGTGCTCCGTGCCCTCTTTTTCTCCCCACCATACCCAAGCCCCATTAAGTATTAGGAGATAGTGAGCATATGGCACTGTTAGTGCCACACCCAGCTGGAGGATGCCTCTAGATATTCCTGTGTAATGCATTCTGCGTAGAATGGGTAGAAAAGGCTCCTTAAACTTTTCTGACTGTGATCCATTCTTGCAGAATCTTCACCTGTTAATAATTCATGTAAGTCTCACTGATATGCACTCATCTATGTTGTGAAATACAGCAACTGTTTAAACAATACACAGCAGAGCTAGGGCAGGAAAGAAGATCAGCAATCTCCAATTCTGATTCTGGCTGCTTACACAGTTCAATCAAATGTGTTAATTTTCTTCTTATTCTCCTGAGGCACTCTTGCTAATCTGATCACAAATAACCATTAGAAGTTATAGCATCATAGGCTTTTTCTGATCAGCTGGTCAGAGGACAGTGACTGTTTTGACCCCAGAAGTACTTTTAACACAGGCAGTGCACAGACAATCCAGGAAGTTTTTGGAGAGTGTTGGGGACAACTTCCTGGTACAAGTGCTGGAGGAACCAAGTAGGGGCTGTGCTCCTCTTGACCTGCTGCTTACAAATAGGGAAGAATTGGTAGGGGAAGTAGAAGTGGGTGGCAGCCTGGGCAGCAGTGACCATGAGATAGTTGAGTTCAGGATCCTGACAAAAGGAAGAAAGGAGAGTAGCAAAATACGGACCCTAGATTTCAGAAAAGCAGACTTTGACTCCCTTGGGAAGCTAATACAGGTCTGTCGCATCTTAGGTGCATTTAACATGCACGATTTCAGCTTTATGCGGTCGGCAAAAACAAGAAAAAACAAAAAAAAGAGAATATACTGTTTCTGTAGTGCAGGCGATTCCGCCTGCCATTATACTCAATGTAATTTTGACTATACGCAATTTTAGCTTTATGCAGTGACTGTGGAACATAACCCCAGCGTAAGATGAGACAGACCTGTATGAGCGGGGAAGGAGTCCAGGAGAGCTGGCTGTATTTTAAAGAAGCCTTATTGAGGGCGCAGGAACAAACAATCTCAAAGTGCAGAAAGAATAGCAAATATGGCAGGCAACCAGCTTGGCTTAACAGTGAAATCTTTGGTGAGCTTGAACTCAGAAAGTAAGCTTACAAGAAGTGGAAAGTTGGACAGATGACTACGGAGGAATATAAAAATATTGATAGCGCATGCAGGAGTGTAATCAAGAAGGCCAAGGCAGAACTGGAAGTGCAGCTAGCAAGGGATGTGAAGGGTAACAAGAAGGATTTCTACAGGTATGTTAGCAACAAGAAGGTCAAGGAAAGTATGGGACCCTTACTGAATGAGGGAGGCATCATAATGACAGATAATGTGGAAACAACTGAAGTACTCAATGCTTTTTTTGCATCGGTCTTCGCAGACAAGATCAGCTCCCAGACCGCTGCACTGGGCAGCACAGTATGGGAAGGAGGTGAGCACCCCTCAGTAGTGAAAGAACTGGTTAAGAACTATTTAGAAAAGCTGGATGTGCGCAAGTCCATGGGTCCACATCTAATGCATCCAAGGATGCTGATGGAGTTGGCTAATGTGACTGCAGAGCCATTGGCCATTATCTCTGAAAATTCATTGCGATAGGGGGAGGTCCTGGGCGATTGGAAAAAGGCAAATACAGTGCCCACATTTCAAGAAGGGGAGAAAAAGAACCCGGGGAACTACAGACCAGTCAGCCTCACTTCAGTCCTCAGTAAAACCATGGAGCAGGTATACAGGGAATCCATTTTGAAGCACTTGGAGGAGAGGAAGGTGATCAGGAACAGTCAACATGAATTCACCAAGGGCAAGTCATGCCTGACCAACCTGATTGTCTTCTATGATGAGATAACTGGCTCTGTGAATAAGGGGGAAGCTGTGGATGTGAGATATCTTGACTCTGTTCAACAATGATGAGGCCACACCTGGAGTATTGTGTCATTTGGTCCCCCCACTGCAGAGGGATGTAGACAAATTGGAGAGAGTCCATCGGAGGGCAACAAAAATGATCAGGGGACTGGGGCACGTGACTTATGAGGAGAGGCTGAGGGACCTGGGCTTCAGTCTGCAGAAGAGAAAAGTAAAGGGAGATTTGATAGCAGCCTTCAACTACCTGAAGGGGGGTTCCAAAGAGGTTGGAGCTCGGCTGTTCTCAGTGGTGGCAGATAATAGAACAAGGCTCAATGGTCTCAAGTGGCAGTGGGGGAGGTCTAGGTTGGACATTAGGAAACACTATTTCACTAGGAGGGCGGTGAAGCACTGGAAAGGGTTCCCTAGGGAGGTGGTGGTATCTCCATCCTTAGAGGTTTTTAAGGCCTGGCTTAACAAAGCCTTGGCTGAGATGATTTAATTGGGGTTTGTCCTGCTTTGAGCAGGGGGTTGGACTAGATGACCTCCTGAGGTCTCTTCCAACCCTAATATTCTATGATTCTAATGCAGTTCATCTTTGCTTGATATGACTGTACTACCTTTTTTTAAAATCTCTTTCCGTTCAGGCGCTATGAAGAGGAAATGTACTGGCGGCGGGTAGAGGAAGAGCAATTATACTGGGAAGAGCAGCGGCGTCGGATGGCTGCAGACTGGCATCCGCCCCCACTTATGGGCAGACCTGGCATATCAGTTCCTCCTCTCTTGGTGAGTAACTCTTGATTCAGTTCCCTGGAAGGAGAAATGTGAAGAAATCTGGCATCTTTAAACTCTGTTTCAAAGCTAGAATATGTGTTCCCTTGTGTATTCTTTGAGTATTGCAGGATTAATCTTATGTGTCTCCTAAAAACCCATCACCAGAATTTGGAATTGGCAATGGACACAGATTAACTCTTTTAATTGGTTGCAGCATTTTTGACAAATGCATGTTTGAAGTGTTGGACTATTTGGCAGGGTAAACCTATAAACTTCAGATTACTAGCTTGTTGTTTATACTATGCAGCCCGAAGGGTACGATTTGACTGCTGTGTCCTTATGTTCAGCAACAAAATGCCACTTGAAAACAGTTTTGTGTCCTCTTAACCCCCTATGCCTAAACTCATAAGCCTCTTCAGTTTTTATAACATCTAAAAAAAAATAATAATAATAATTGGAGATATACCGATCTCCTAGAACTGGAAGGGACCTTGGAAGGTCATTGAGTCTAGTCCCCTGCCTTCACTAGCAGGACCAATTTTTTGCCCTGTTCCCTAACTGGCCCCCTCAAGGATTGAACTCACAACCCTGGATTTAGCAGGCCAATGCTCAAACCACTACATTCTGCGTATCTTCCACTCCACCCATTTGTGCCCTGCACCAAGACACTCACCCTTCTTTTAAAAACCTTTTATACTGGGGCAAGAGATCGCCACATGATTGTGCGTGTGTGCGCACATGCACACCCACTTGAGATCTGCTGCAAGAATTTCATATGGCAGTGCCCTACCTGGACTTGAGTGGGTGGTGCATTACAATAGCAGAAGATACAATATGCATGTGTGAAAATTCACTTTTTAAATTAGAAAAATTACTAGCTAGCCTTGCTAAATACTTTGTAATGTAATCTGTCTGTGCATTTACACATGTCCCATTTATGTGCAGGTTACTAAAGTGATGGTTGTTGCATACAAAACCCCTATACAGTGAGCAGCATTTTCTTCTTCTACTTTCCTAGTCCTTTTCAAACCATTTAACAAGCATTTTTCAGGCAGTCTGACATGGAGGTCAGATTCCTTTTTGTTTGATTCTCTGAGGTAGGCTTTAGTAAATGGGGGGGTTTGTTGTAATCATAAGCATGTAGCTCTAGAATGGTACCTCTCATGGAACCTTATTTATCTTAATCACTGGAAACTGGGAGGCTTATTTACAGCTCTCACTGAATCTTCTTAGACTAATCTGTCTATACTGACTGGGTTAAACTTCTAGGTATGAGGTATGATGTCACTCTGTGCCAAGCCACCTGATATATTTAGAAAAAGACATTTTTACAGAGTGTCACATGTGGGGATCTGATCAGTGATTGGTTCTATACTCACTGCTGGGATTGGGAGGTCTGTATAGCAATGTGAATTTAGCATGACTTGAGAGAGCTGGCTAGGAAAATGCATGAGATTGCTCATTAACTGCTGCAGCTGGAGAACTTGGAAAATCACTTGTTAGTATAAATTTAAGCTCCCTCTACTGATGTTTTGGTCCTGTTGCTGTGCCATATACTAATCATCCTGCAGCTGCACCAAATGAATCTTCAAATCCCTCTACTTTTACAAATTCACTGATCTAGCACTTATATTGGTTATCTTGCGCAGCATTGAAACATACCCTCCTCTAGGTTGGAACATGACAACTGTTCAGTGCATAACAATGCTGCACAACACTTCAGGATAGGAAGTGAAAAATATCTTATCCTGTTGAAATTACAGAGGTAATTGAGGGAGGAAGAATGTAACTACCTAAATTGGAATTTGATCTGGCCACAGGGCACAGATAGTGCTGTAGATTCATCACATTTGGTCAGGACATTACCTTTTAAAGTCTGATTTATAAAACTTCACCTCCTGGAATCCAGCAACCCCTAATGCTGTGACGGAGCATTTGTGCAATACTAATTCAGAGGGAAGAACACCGCCTATTGAGCCTCACTTTCTGCAGCAGCTAAGTTTTTCCCTACTGCTCTTCTAGCCTGACCCTTTGAGACTTGACAAAATTCCAGTTGCTTGCTGGAATTTCTTTGCTTTAATTGTTTTCACATAGTCTTCTACATCTGTTCATGTAGTTATGAGCGTGTATAAGATGTCTACTATTGATGACATTGCTATGAATTTTTTTCATTCTTCTTTGAGTGCTTGCTCATGTCAAGTCCATTCTAGGTGTGGGCGCGCCCATGTGTGCGGCCTTTGGAGATTTTTGTTGTGGTGCCTCCTGGAGTGCTGCGCTCATGCTGCGTGTATCAGGCGTCGCTGGCCCTGCACCCTCACAGTTCTTTCTTACCGCCCATGGTGGTCAGTCAGAGTGCCTCTGTCCCTTGCTTCGCAAGTGGCCAACAGTTCCTTTCCTGTTTTAGCCTTGTTGTAAATAGTTCTTTTGTTTCTTAGTAGATAAGTAGCTGTTAAGTGTTCAGTTAGCGTGGGTCCCAGCGGGGACTTTGCCCCTGGTGGGGCATGCCCCGTTCTCTGGATTTTAAGCCCTGCTCCCCGTGTAACAGGCCTATGCCTGTTAGTGACCCTCACGATGGTTGTCTGCAGTGTCTCAGGGAATTCAACATGAAGGAACATTGTCGCATGTGCAAGAACTTTCGTCCTCAAACACAGAGGGAACGCAACATACATCTCAGGGTCCTCCTGATGCAGGTGGCCCTGCGCCCAGTTTCGGAGCCAGCTCAGCCTGAAACAGCACCCAGCACTTCGACCTCAGTGCATAGCGCACCTTCGGCATCGGACTCCTCCTGGCACTGGGCAAGCCCGATAAAAGCCCGATGGGAAAAGGACCCTGTTCAGGCCTTATGCCCACTCCAGACCTGCACAAGGGCTCTGTCTTTGGGAATTGCTCCCTTCAAAAAGACCTGCCACTGACTCTGGGGAGGGGTACAGGGTCCAAGCTGACGGTGCAGTCAACACCCGCTCAGCTCTCAGCGCCTGCCACCACAGCTGGCTCCATGTTCAGTGATGGAACTGGCTAAGGCTCCCCCAAAGGGCAAGCCCACCAGTAAGGCCTCACACAAGTTGAGCGAGTGCCACTGGTCTCCAGAGCCAAGGCAGAGCCCTAGGTCGCCACACTCTTGGTCTCCCCAGCCCAGGTCTCTGACCCATCATTACCAAGCATCGGTACCATGTTCCCAGTATCTATCTTCACACCGGAGCTCTCCCAAGCATAGATGATCTCCCTGGTACCAGTCTGAGTCACGTCATTGGTCGCCAAGACCTCGAGGCCGCTCCCCAACATGACGACAATCTCCCTACTCCCAGCACCAATTGCAACGCTTCCAGCACTGGCGGTTGGTAGCCGCCAGACCCAGGCTCCGAAGGCCCCGCCGTGGTCACAGGAGGGCGACGACTTCTTTGGATTGGAGGCACAGTTCAGCCCCTTGCCCAGGCAGCAATGGGAAGGGGCTCTGGAAGGTGCGTCTACGGCATCGGGGCCGACCTGGCAGCAAGGCCAATGGCCAACCCAATGGCCTTATTGGAATGCCTGAGGGTTCCCATTATGCCGTCGCCCCACTCTCACCAACTCTCGGTCACCACATCAGAGAGGCCAAAGTCAGTACCCATGGTACCGTCAGCACTCTCACCCCAAGGCCACCCTCCCCATTGGGGAAAGATGCCAGCGAGCTTCTGCCATTGGTCCAATCATCATCCTCTTCCCCGGGTGAAGCAGTGACAGGCCCCTCCAGAGCTAGTGCACCAGGTGATTTTTAAGAAGCATCAGGCGCTGCTCCATAGCATTGCTTTGAATTTGGGCCTCAAGGCAGAGGAGATGGAGGAGCAGGCGGACACATTGTTCGATGTGCTCTTGGTGGCCACCCCAGACCAGGTTGCCCTTCAGGTACACGAAGGGCTCCTGGACATTGCCAAGTCCATCTGGCAAACCCGTCCTCTATTCCGTCCACGTCTAAAAGAGTGGAGAAGTAGTACTTCGTCCCTGCGAAAGGGTTCAAGTACTTATACAATCACCTGCCACCAGGATTGTTGGTCATGTCAACGGCCAACGAGAAAGATAAGCAGGGCCCCATGAGTTCCACCCCTAAAAATGAAGATGCTAAGTAGTTGGACTTGTTTGGTCGCAAGATTTATTCTATGGCCAGTCTCCAGTTTCAGGTGGTGGACCACCAAACTCTCTTGGGCCATTACAATTTTAACTTATGAGACTCCCTCCTCAAGTTTAAAGACTCCATGCCCCAGGAGTTTGCAACTCTGGTGGTGGAAGGCACCATGGTGACTTCGTGCTCCCTTGAAATGACCTGGGATGCGGCCGATTTGGCTACCCGGGTGGTTGCCTCAGTGGTGGTTCTGAGGCGCAGTTCCTGGCTTCAGACCACAGGCCTTTCCCAGGAGATGCAGGCCTTTATTCAGAACCTGCCATTTGATGGTGTCGGTCTGTTGTCTGACCAGACGTACATACAGCTGTACGGCCTTAAGGACACATGGGTGACTCTCCGCTCTCTGGGGATGCATTCTTCTCAGGTTTCAAGACAGCCGTTGCAACCTCCAGGACAGTGGAAGCCTTGTCATGGACCGACCTGCAAGAAATCAGGACACCGGGTTTAGCCTCTGCCACTACTTGTCGTCCCATTCCCCTGCGCAGCCTGGCCCAGTGAAACACCAAGGGGGTCAGAAGCCCTCATTTTGAGGGTGCGCCTGGGAGCAACACACCAGCCATCTGTCTGGATCCTTCCTGCCCTTTTCTTGACCACCTCTCTCCTTATTGTTTGGCATGGTCCAGGGTTACATTGGACCGCCAGATCCTGGACATAATCACTTGGGGCTATACCCTACGATTCTTGGTCATCCCGCCCCTCTTCTTCCCTGTCCCACCTCTTTCCTATCCCTCTTCAGGGACCCTTCCCACGAGCATCTCCTCATTCAGGAGGTCAAGAAGCTCCTGGGCTTGAGGGCTGTGGAGGAGGTTCCGAAAGGCCAAAGTGGGCCTCAGACCCATCCTGGACCTGCATGACCTCAAGAGGTCAACTCCCTGAGAGAAGTTCCGCATGGTCTCCCTGGCCTCCATTATCTCTTCCCTGCATCCGGGGGACTGGTACGTGCTCTCGACTGAAAGGACGCGTACTTCTATGTCTCCATATTCCTGGGACACAGATAGTTCTGTGCTTTATTGTGGCTGGGCAGCATTGTCAGTTCACGTTCCTACCTTTTGGCCTGTCCTCGGCCCCTGGGTGTTAGCGAAATGCATGGTGCCAGTGGTGACTTACCTCAGGTGTCACTGAGGTGTGTGTGTCCAGATCTTTCCGTATCTCAACGACTGTCTCATCAAGGGCAGGTACAAAGGAGCCTCGATCGGATGCATTCCACCTGCAGCAATCTGGGCCTGTTGAAGATAAACGCAGAAAAGTCCACGTTAATGCCAGTTCAATGGATAGAGTTTATCGGAGCAGTCATCAACTCCACGCGAGCTAGGGCCTTCCTTCCCGAAGCATGTTTTCAGGCCATAGTGGGCTTAATCCCCTACATGCAATCCCACTCACTCATTACCGCCCACATGTGTCTGGGACTGTTGGGCCACATGCACATACGTGGTCAGCCATGCACTTCTTCATATGAGGCCTCTGCAAACGTGGCTGGTCTCAGTTTACATTCTCAGCAGGCCCCTCCTAGACTGAGTAGTCACAGTACCAGTCCATATCCTGCTGTCGTTGGCCTGGTGGCAGGATCCAAAGTTGGTGCTTCAAGGAGTTCCCTTTGCGTCCTTGACCCCATTGCTCACCCTGATCTCGGATGCTTCGCATCTGGAATGGGAAGCCCATCTCGGCAAGCTCATAAGAAACTTAAGAACATAAGAGTGGCCATACTGGGTCAGACCAAAGGTCCATCCAGCCCAATATCCTGTCTACTGTCAGTGGCCAATGCCAGGTGTCCCAGAGGGAGTGAACCTAACATGTAATGATCAAGTGATCTCTCTCCTGCCATCCATCTTCACCCTTTGACAAACAGAGGCTAGGGACACCATTCCTTACCCTCCTGGCTAATAGCCATTGTGGATTTAACTTCCATGAATTTATCCAGTTCTCTTTTAAACCCTGTTATAGTCCTAGCCTCCACAACCTCCTTGGGCATGGAGTTCCACGGGTTGACTGTGCGCTGTGTGAAGAAGAGGTTTAAAACGGATGAAAGGAAGTTCAACACCCAGGGTCGTTGGTTACAATCCAACTTGGCCCTCCACATCAATGTAAGGGAGCTCAGAGCGGTTTGACTGGCCCATCAGGCTCTCTTGCCCCACCTGAAAGGCAAAGTGGTACAGTCCTGACAGGCAATACCGCCGCGGTATATTACATCAATTGACAGGGCAGCATCAGGTCTTCAACCCTTTGTCAAGAAGCACTCAGCCTCTGGGACTTTTGCGTGAGGAATGCCATTCACCTGGTGGCTGCCCATCTGCTGGGGGCCAAAAATGTCTTGGCAGATCGCCTCAGCAGAATCCTGTTATCTTGCCATGAAGGCTCACTCCATCCAGAGGTAGTCAGCCTGATCTTCTGCAGGTGGGGGAGTCCCCAGGTTGGACCTGTTGGCATCCAGGCAGGAAATGCCACGTGTTCTGCCTTTTGCAGGGCAGGGACAAGGGCTCCCTGTCGGATACCTTCCTGATCTTGTGGTCTGGAGCACTGACGTACGCCTTCCCGCTTGTGCCCTTGATCCACAGGCCCTTCCTGAAGGTGAAGCAAGACAAGGCCAAGGTCATCCCTGTGGCCTTGTCAGCACTGGTTCAGCATACTGCTGAGTCTATTGGCAGCCACCCCCCAGCAGCGGCCTCTTCAACCAGATCTGCTGTCCCAGAACCATGGCAATCTGCTGCACCCAAACCTGGCGGCACTGCACTGACAGCCTGGCTGCTGCGTAGGTGAGTGGAGAGGAATGATGGTGTTCCACCGGTGGCAAGCAAGTCCTGCTGGGCAGCAGGAATCCTTCCACCCAAGCTACCAATGTGACTAAGTGGAAGCAATTCGCATGTTGGGCCTCGGATAGTCACATCTGTGTGGAGGAGGCCCCACTGCGGGACATCTGGACTATCTGCTGCACTTTACGCTCCAGAACCTGTCAGTCTTCGGTCAAGGTGCACCTGGTAGCCATTTTGACATTCCATTCTCCATTTCAAGGCAGGTCGGTCTTCGCCCACCCTATGACGACACAGTTTCTGAAGGGCCTGGAGCATCTCTACCTGCATGTCTGGGATCCAGTACCCCCTTGGGTCCTCAGCCTTGTGCTCTCACTGCTCATGGGTCCCCCCTTCGAGCCTCTAGCTTCCTGCTCTCTCCTGCTTCTCTCCTGGAAGATTTCCTTCCTAGATGCCATAACTTCAGCCTGTTGTGTGTTCAGAATCAGAGTGCTAAAGTCTGAACCACCTTGCGTGACCTTCTGTAAGGACAAAGTTCAGCCTTTCTGCCCAAGGTTGTCTCCTAGTTCCATACTGGTCAAGACATATACTTGCTGGTCCCCTGTTCTAAGCCCTACGAGACAGATAAGGAACACAATTTGCATACGCTGGACATCAGATGTGCTCTGGCCTTCTACATAGAACGAAGCCATTCTGTAAGTCTATGAAGCTGTTTGTGGTGATCATAGACAGAATGAAAGGTTGCCCTGTCTCCCCAAAGAATTTCATTGTGGATCACGGCCTGTATCCGTTACTGCTGTGAGCTAAGGAATGTGCCTCCCGCCGCCGATAGTGACGGCTCACTCGATTAGGGCGCAGGTGTCTTTGGCAGCCTTCCTTGCTCAAGTGCTGATCCAGGAGATCTGTCTGGCAGTGACCCGGTTGTCTGTCCACACATTTGCTTCACACTGTCCATTGACCCAGTAAGCTCAGAATGACGCTGACTTTGGCAGAGCTGTGCTACAAGCTGCCTGACGGTGAACTCTGAGCCCACATCTGTTGATACTGCTTGTGAGTCACCTAGAATGGAATTGATATGAGCAAGCAGTTACCTACCCTTCGTAACTGTTGTTCTTCAAGATGTGTTGCTTATGTCCATTCCATTACCTGCCCTCCTGCCCCTCTGTCAAAATGTCGGCAAAAAGGAACTGAGATGGCGCAGGGCCGGTGGTGTCTGATATACCGCGGCATGAGTGTGGCACTCTAGGGGGCACCACAGCTGGCCCTATGGATACCGTTAAGGCAAAAATCTCCTCCAGCTGCGCACATAGGTACGCACACACCTAGAATGGAATGGACCTGAGCAACGCATCTCGAAGAACAAGAGTTATGAAAGGTAGGTAACTGTTTTTAGTTCTTCTCAGCCCTCAGATGGTAGTAAAGTTTATTTTTTATCTCTCAGCCTACTAGACGTCCAGACTCTTCTGATGACCGTCACATCATGACAAAGCACTCTAACATCTACCCAACAGAAGAGGAGCTACAGGCCATCCAGAAGGTCGTCTCCCATTCTGAACGTGCTCTTAAGCTCGTCTCTGATTCATTGACAGAGCAAGAATCTGACAGAGAAGATGATGATGATGAAGAGAGGGGGTAACAAACTTGCATAGACTCTTTCCATAGATAGTTGGTGCAGTATTGTGGCAAGATGAGGTTGACACTTTTGGAGTGCTGGGGAAGTCGTCATCCCAGAATAGCTGCACAGTGTGTCGAAGGGGATGGGTAAGGAGGCCACATCAGCAAGATGAGAGTTTAAAAATGGCAAAAAGGAATCCTCTTCTCACTCTCATTTGTGCATCTGTATTTTGTTTGCCTAAGCATTGGTGAGGGTAGAGACCACAGAGCTTGCGATACGTATAGAATCGGCTTTCTTACTTAGTGGCTTTAAATTCTGTGTTTGTTCCTGTAGCACTGGTTGAAGCTAGATTAAAAAGAGTTACAATGATATCCAATGCCTGCAGAAAATGTTCCAGCTGTCCACAGCTGTGACACCACTTGGCACTTAATAGTCACTTCAAAAGTAGTAAAACAAAAATAGTCTCCCCTCTGAACAGTTAGACATGGGGTGGTAGTGAAATCTTTACACTATTTCAATGTAATATTTTAAATAAGAGTTCTGAAGAGTTCTTGTATTTAGGTTTAAGTTAAAGGTTTCAAAATTACAATCAAAAGACAAACGTGTTGCGAAGTAACTCATAGTGGGCCCACCACTAAAGCTACTTCAATGAATTCGTGCTGCAGCAGAACCAAAGAATTGCATGAAGATTTCAGTGTCTTTCTGTTTTAACAAATACAGTGCAGCAATTTACTTCAGTAGCCTCAGTGATATTGTTAATTGCCTTTTAGTTCTGCTTTTCAGATATTTTGGGGATCCCCGTGATAGATTTTAAGGCTCAGATTCAATGTAGATACCTCTGTTTGATGTTTTCCCATGACGTCTCTCCTCAACAGGACAGTAGAAACTGCACCCCGAATTCTGAAAGGTGTAATGCGAGTTGGCATTCTGGCAAAAGGGCTTCTGCTCCAAGGAGACAGGAATGTTCATCTTATCCTGCTCTCTGCCCAGAAACCTACACACACCCTCTTAACGAACATCACAGAGCAGCTGCCCAAGCAGCTTTCAGTAAGAGTGGATCCTCCTTCTTTGTTTCTGATTTCTAATGCCTGTTTCTCCTTTGCTAGTTGTCAGGAAAAAGGATACCTAGAGCATAGAATAATCCAGTACTGCCTATTGAAGATGAACAATGTCCTAGGCTATGTACAAAACCAAATAGAAAATACAATGCCTGTTGCTAAGCACAGGAACTGTAACAGGGCGTGTGTGCTGGGTTTTTTCTGCATTCCATCTCAAAATGGCAATTTCCATTATAGTAGTAGGTAGCATAGTGGTGTGCTGCACTTGTTTTGAATGTCTTAGTTCAGTCCTTACAGGCTCTTACATCACAAAGCTAATACAGTTCGGCATAATTTGGATGATGGAACAATCTGCTCAGGAAAGTCTCAGGACTAGAATGACAGAGCTGCATGTTAAGCTTGAGGTGCGCTGGTAGGGCTGCGAGAAAGCATGGCCAGTAAGGGCCTACTGCAGAAAAACGGTATGCTGCCTATTATATAGGTTTGTAGGGTTGTCGCTGGCGTGCTGGTCCCAGGATATGACAGAGACAAGGTAGGTGATATTTTTTTTACTGGACCAACTTCTGTTAGTGGAAGGCACTAGGTTTCCAGCTACACACGGCTCTTCCTCAGGTCTGGAGAAGGTAGACCGTGTGTCTGAGCTAAATATAAGGTGAGACAAATTATTAAACGTAAGAGGTTCACGTATGCTGTAGGAGACAGCAGTTTAAGGAATTGGGCAATTAAAGGTTAGCAGGCAACAGAGTGTGTTATAAATTACTATAATAAGCCATGAAACCAGTATCTTTGTTAATATCATGGTTTTTAGTGTCCAGCAGAGTTATGAATTTAAGCTCCCAGGCATGTCCCTTGAAAGTGTTACGTGGGATTCCTTTGAAGACGAGGACTGAGGTCAGACAGAGAGTGATAACTTTGTGAAAAGTGTTCACCCATGGACGATGTGGTGGTCTGTCGCTATCAATTTTCTGCATGGTTTCATTTGAGAGTGTAGTGATTGTCTCGTTTCACCCACATAGTTGTTGTGGCATTTGATGCACTGGATGAGGTACATCACATGTTGTGATAAGCATGTGTAGGATCCATATATCTTGAAAGTTGTATTGTGGGAGGTACTGATCATTATCATCAGTGGAGATATGTCTGCATGTTTTGCACCTGTTCTGGCAGGAACTGATGCTGTTTTGAGTTGGTGCGTCTTGGTCTGATCGGAGCTTGCTTCTGATGACAAGCTTGGTAAGGTTGAGGTGGTATTTGAAAGTCAGAAGAGAGAGTTTGGGGAAGATTTCTTTCAGGATACAGATGTGTCCATGTCTCACCTCTCAGTCCTCATCCTCAAAGGAAACCTGCATAAATACCTTCAAAAGACAAGCCTAGGAACTTAAATTCATAACTCTACTGGACTTAACACACACACTGGTTTTATGGTGTGTTACAACAATTTGTAGCACACTCTACTGCCTCCTAATCTTGAATTGCCCACTTCATTGAATATGGTTTTATACTGCATGTGTGAACTTCTTTTGCTTAACAACCTGTCCCACCTTGTATTTAGCTCAGACACTCTGTCTGCCTTCTCCAGACCGGAGGAAGAGCTCTGTATAGCTCAAAAGCTTGTCCCTTCCTTCAACAGGAGTTGATCCAATAAAAGATATTACCTCACCCATTTTTCTACTAATGTAATTGAAACTGATGCTACATCATTTCTAGCTTTTAAACTATATTAGTCAATTTCTTTCTTGAACAAAAAATTCACCAAATACATTTTTTTTTAATAGTGGGGTGTAGAGATAATGCTGGCACATGAACTTGAAGATGAAACAAGTGGAGTTTTGTTTTTAACTTTCTAGACGTTAACTGAAGATGAGTATGAAGTTTCATCCGATGCTGAGGAAGCGAGTATACACATCTGTTCGTGCAAGGAACCAAAAATGCAGGTCACAATTTCAGTCACATCTCCTCTCATGAGAGAGGATGCTTCTGCTGACAAAGGTGAGTAAATCATTGATGGTTTAAAATTACTGTGTGTGAAAGGTTTGATGTACTAAATATGTAATAATTTCAAAATGAACTAACCATGGTGACTGAGCAGATATTTTGATTTGTTGATTTGGTTACTACTGTCAGAATACTTTCCAAGTGACAAAATCAGAAGGCTGAAACCCTCCTAAAACTCCTGTGCTGCTTTTTCTCTTTACCTTCCTGAATGGGGAGGCAGAAGATGGATGGAGGTAGCTGTGTTCAAGACTTAACTTTATAAATCTGCAGACCTAATTGCTGTAATTTGTGAATAGAGATTTTTGTGCTGCTCTCAATGCTTTCAGAAACATTATTCTCATTTGAAAAAGCCTGCTTGCTTTTGATGGAGGAGACAATGATCTCTAATCCCAATGCAGTCGGGCTTCAGTCTGTGGATACGATTTAGAAACTACAGTATGCTAGTTTGATAGCTATTAGTAACAAAAAGTTATGGTTGTGTTATGGTCTTTTACAGCAACTCTTAGTCGCGAAAGCTTTGTAAGTAAATGGTGCAAAGAGACATTCATATATTTCTTTCCTCTTAGAAGCAACAGCAGAATCTCAGCTTGACCCCTGTGATATTTTGAGTCAACAGAAATGCCTAGAGTCATTGGCTGCCCTTCGTCATGCTAAATGGTTCCAGGTAAAGAGCTTTTCTAAGCACTGAGATGTGTTGTGCAGTTCTTCTTTGAGTGATTGCTCAGGTGTATTCTACAGTAGGTGTACGTGCTCGCCACGTGCACCGGTGCCAGAAGTTTTTCCCTTAGCAGTACCTGTAGGGGGAGAGAACCTTTGTGACCCCTGGAGTGGTGCCTCTATATCGCACTATAAGGGGAGCTACGCACCTCCCTCACCCCCCGCCCTGTTCCATCTTGCCACCAGTGAAGGTAGTCGGAACTTTGTGCTCCAGCCTTGCTGCAGCTTCTCTAGTTAGCCTTAGTAGTACAGTCCTTCCAATAGTTAAATAATTTTCTCCAGTTAGTCGTCTGGGTTAGGGGCATGTCCCGTGCCCCAGGCTTCAAGTTGTGCAACTCCTGTCACAGTTGTATGCCAAGAAGCGACCTGCACATTCAGTATCTCTGTTACTGGGGTGAGACCCACGTAAGTAAGCGCTATAGGATTGGCAGATCATTCAAGCCCTGAACTAAGAAGGAAAGGGACATTAGACTTTGCGCTCTCCTAATGGAAAGAGCACTGGCCCTGGCACGCCAAACGGACTCGGCACCCGGCACCGCGTTTTCGGTACGGAGTAAAGTTCCCTCCGCTAGCCAGCACCGCTCCTCCTCCAAGAAGCAGGGGAAGACTCAGCAGCTCTGAGACAAAAGTAGGAGTGAGGCCGGACCCAAGCTGGGCAGCCCACGATCCCCCTGGGGACCCAGGCCTCCAACTCACGCTGAGCGGAGCAGCCCGGTCCCGTCCGTGAGTGCATCCCTTGCGATGAGGATGCGATCAACTCCGGAGGCTGCACAGGCCGCAAGTGAAATCTTAACCCTCTTGGTACCTGGGGCGCCGCCTGAGACGAGTCCCTGGTCTCGAGGGAAGCCGCCACTGGGAGCACAACAGCCGTCTCCGACACGGCACAGTCCACGCTCCTAGGACCACTCGCCGCTTTGTTTGAGAGGTCTTCCCACAACTCGCCCCAGCCCTCTACCCCACTTAGGCTGATCAGCTCACCACCTGCGAAGGAGCCTAGGGGCTCCTCCACGCCCCGCGACCAGGGTCGCAGGCACTGCGATAAGTGGCACCGATGCTCCTCCTTGCGCCACAGCTACTGGAGCCAATCCTGACCCCACCAACGTAGACGCTCCGATTCGAGTTCCCACTCTACCAGACATCACACGCGGGACTCCTCAAGATTCTCCGGCACCAAAGCGTCGTAGCTCTGGCCGCCAGGGCGACTACAGGAGCAGCACCTCGGACGGGTACCAAACCTTGTCATTGAGGTCCTGGTCGTGCGGACGGCACCATCTCAGGCACCATTGCTCTCACCACTCCTACAGTACCGTGTGCTTGACAGTGACCTCAGCATCGGCACCCAGCCACCTGTCTCCAAGTCATGCGGCTCAGCGAGAACAAACTGTGGTGCCCGGCCCCCAAGTTGGTCAGTGGCACGGCACACCGTGGCGGGGCAGTGGTGTCAATGGGCACCGTGGCCGCAGATGCCTGCCCAGGCAAGTTCTCGCTTGGTGGCCGGAGCATCCCAGGGTCCTTTGGCCTCCCCTCCTCGGCAGAGGGAAAAGTCAACGGGTCTCAAGCCAATGGCACTGCACCGGACTCTGACCTGGGCATCGACCCACCAATACCCCCCGATGCCCTAGGCACCCGTGCCGTTCCACTCGCCAGCACTGGAGTAGGCCATAACGGCACTGCCTCTTGTCCCACAGGAGGACTTTAAGGCTCACCAGGAGCTCCTTAAGCAGGTGGTGTCCAATCTCCAGCTCTGGGCTGAGGAGTTGGAGGAGCTGTCTGACTCTTTTTAATCTGCTCTCGTCCTCGGCACCTGGCTGGGTGACTCTGCCTCTCCACCAGGGGATAGCCAATATCTCAACTACCCTGTGGCAAATCCCAGCTTCCTTGGCCCACATCTCCAAGAAGGCGGAGAGAAAATACTTCGTGCCGGCTAAGGACCATGAGTACCTGTATTCCCACCCGGCACTTAACTCCCTGGTGGTGGAATCAGTGAACCACTGGGAATGTCAGAGTCAACTCGCACCCACCCCCAAAGACAAGGATGTCAGGAGACTGGATATGTTTGGCAGGGAGGTTTATTCTTCAGCGAGTTTCCAGCTCAGGGTGGCCAACCATCAAGCCCTACTGAGCCGGTATGACTTCAACCTATGGGGGTCCCTACCAAGTTTAAACCTCTCCTCCTGGAGTGGAACAAAAAGGAGTTCAGGGCTCTGGTAGAGGAAGGAGCGGCAGCGGCTTCGGACGCGGCTGACATGGCAGCCTGCTCGATGGCCTCTGCCATATCCATGTGCAGGACATTGTGGCTTCTCCTGTCCGGACTGTCTGCAGCGTCCCAGTCCTTGATGCAGGACCTTCCCTTCGGCAGGAAAGCATTGTTCGTGGACCAAACTGATGTCCGCCTGCACGGGTGAAAGACTCCTGCACCACCCTGCAAACCTTGGGCCTGTACGTTCCTCCTGCGAAGGACAAGGTTCAATATCTTCATTAATGATCAGGAGGTTGGCATGGACTGCACTCTCAGCAAGTTTGCAGATGACACTAAACTTGGAGGAGTGGTAGATACGCTGGAGGGTAGGAACAGGATACAG
>NC_133779.1:29922795-29944110 GCF_003597395.2 Chelonoidis abingdonii
GGGTTCTAAAGAGGATGGATCTAGACTGTTCTCAGTGGTACCTGATGACGGAACAAGGAATAATGGTCTCAAGTTGCAGTAGGGGAGGTTTAGGTAGGATATTAGGAAAAACTTTTTCACTCAGAGAGTGGTGAAGCACTGGAATAGGTTACCTAGGGAGGTGGTGGAGGTTTTTAAGATCAGGCTTGACAAAGCCCTGGCTGAGATGATTTAGTTGGGAATTGGTCCTGCTTTTGAGCAGGGAGTTGGACTAGATGACCTCCTGAGGTCCCTTCCAACCCTGATATTCTATGACAAGCCCAGGACGCAGACTTCAGCTCCCCCTGCTAGAAACAGATATGAGCTCCCGCCCATGAGACCAAGGGAACAGAGGTGTAGGTCCCAACGTCAGTCCCACTTGGCCTCACAGGCAGGCCCCTCGAAGGGCAAAAGGCAGGGAAAGAGGCGGTTTTGACTCTTCGCTGGGGGGCCACTGGGCCTGTTGCCAGGGAAGCCCCCCAGGTAATAAAGTTTGCGTTCTGCAACCGTTTATCTGCCTTCCGTGTGGAGTGGTCTCATATAACGTCAGACCAGTGGGTCATCAACACTATCTCCAAGAGCCACATGTTGCAGTTCACCTTACCCCTGTCTCGGAGTGTGGGGGAGTCCGGCCCTGCACCCCTCTTCCTGGACCCCACAGTGACTTTTATCCAGCCAGTAAAACAGAAGGTTTATTGGACAACAGGAACACAGGTTACAGCAGAGCTTGCAAGCACAGTCAGGACTCCTCCATCCAGTCCTTCTGGGCTTTCAGGGTTCTTGGATCCTAGGTAGGATACCCTGAATTCCGCCCTCACAGCCCCAAACCCCAACTGACCTGCCCCTCCTCCTGCCGGCCTATCCCTTTGTCCAGCTTCCTGGGCAAAGGTGCTGAACCCCCTCCCCCCTGCCTGGCTCAGGTTACAGGCTTAAAGATCCTGTCCCTCACCTAAAGACATCCCCTGCTCTTCCATTCCCCACACAGACAGCCCCTACTTCATCACGCCCCCCTCCCACCACGTCCCGCCCTGGGTGAGCCTCGGGGACCCGGAGCATGCTCGCCTCCTAGGCCAGGAGGTGGCACGCCTTCTCCACCTGTGGGCAGTGGAAAGGGTATTGGCAGAATTCCAGGGCAAGGGTTTCTACTCCTGGTATTTCTTGATCCTGAAGGCGGAAGAGGGGCTCAGATCCATCCTAGACTTATGAGATCTCAACAGTTTTATGGTCCACTAGAGGTTCTGGATGGTATCCCTGGTCTCTGTCGTTCCCTGTCTGGATCCCGAGGGATTGGTTTGCAGCCCTGGACCTCCAGGACGCATATTTCCTTATCCATATATTCAAGCAACACAGGCACTTCCTCCGATTGCTGGTAGTGGGGGGACCATTACTAGTTCACAGTCCTCCCGTTTGGCCTTTCCACAGCTCTCAGGGTTTTCACCAAATGCATGGCGGTGGTTGTAGCCTGCCTCCGGAGGAGAGGGATGCAGATCTTCCCATACCTGAAAGATTGGCTTCTCAAGGGCACCTCCCAGTCCCAAGTACAGGCCCAGGTGGGACTTCTCCTGTCCACATGCGCAGATCTTGGCCTAGTGGTAAACGAGACCAAGTCTACGTTAGTTCTGGTTCAATGCATAGAATTCATTGGGGCGCTACTGGACTCGTTAGAGACCACAGCCTCTCTCTCCCCCTAGACAGGTTCGAGACCCTCAAAGGTCTGATTGCCTCAGTCACGGCCTTCCCCATGATGACGGCGAGGGTGTGCCTTCAGATCGTCAGGCACGTGGTGGTGTGCACCTACATGGTTCGCCACGCCATGCTCAGAATGAGGGCCCTCCAACTCTGGCTGGCCTCCCAGTATTCCCAGGCCCGGGACGGGCTGGACAAGGTTGTCATGATACTCTCTCAGGTAGCTGCTACCCTTCAATGGTGGTCCCTCCCCATGCAACATGGTGCAAGGGGTCGTCTTCCGAGAAGTTTCCCCCTCACTAGACCTGGTGTCATATGCCTCGGACCTGGGCTGGGGGGCCGATATAGGGAGCATTCAAACACAAGATAGGTGGTCGGCCTCGGAATTATCCCTACACATAAATGTCAGGGAGCTCAGGGCAATAGGGTTGGGGGGGGCATAGCTTTCAGTGAGCACTCACACGGAAAGGTGGTTAGAGTCCTCACGGACAATACGGCTGTGATGTATTACATCAACAGACAGGGAGGAACGTGCTCCTCAGCCCTATGCCTGGAAACCCTGAGCCTGTGAGAGTTCTGTATAGCCCACGATATCTCCCTGCAAACCTTCCACCTACCCGGCGTCCGCAATGTGCAAGCCGATCACCTCAGCAGGTTTTTTTTTTCCCACCAGTACGAGTGGTCACTCCACTGTGAGGTCATCCTACAGCTCTTCTGGGAGTAGGGAGTTCCCCCAGTCAACCTTTTTGCAACCGACCAGAACCGATGCTGCTCCCAGTTCTGCTCCAGGGGAAAGGGGGAGATCTCGGATGCTTCTCTCCTTCAGTGGTCGGGCCAACTTTTCTGTGTCTTCCTACCTTTCCCCCTAATAGGCAAAGTCCCGCAAAAAGTAAAAGCAGATATGACGCGGGTCATCCTCATTGCCCCGGATTGGGCCTGTCAACACTGGTACGGGACCTCCTACAACTCCTAGCGGCTCCCCCGCAGAGGCTGCCACTTTGTCCAGATCTCCTCTCCCAGGAAGGGGAGATGGGGATGCTTCCTCCACCCCAACCTGGCCGCGCTTCACCTGACAGCGTGGTTGCTCCATTGTTAGATGAGGAGGAGGAGAGATGTTCGGAGAACATCAAACGAGTTCTGTTGGAAAGCAGAAAGCCGTCCACACGACAGACGTACCTAGCCAAATGGTCCAGGTTCTTTAGGTTGGTGGGAGAGTGGGGAACCTCCCCATTGTCTGCATCACTCCAACTCATTCTCCGTTACCTCTTGTCCCTTAGGACACAAGGGCTAGCGCCCACCTCCATCAAGGTGCATTTGGCGGCCATATCGGCCTTCCACCCCCTGGTACAGGGCCACTCAGTCTTTTCCCACCATATGACCTCCTGCTTTTTAAAGGGCCTGGATCGTTCATTTCCGTATGCCAGGCCCCCTCTCTCCGCAATGGGATCTAAACCTAGTGTTATCCCGTTTCACGGGTCCTCCCTTTGAACCCTTGGCCATGTGTTCCTGGTCCCATCTGTCATGGAAGGTAGCATTCCTTGTTGCTATCACATCAGCTTGTCGTGTGTCGGAGCTTAGGGTCTTGACCTCGGAGCCCCCATATACAGTATTCCACAAAGATAAGGTCCAGCTTCGCCCACACCCTGCTTTTCTCCCCAAGGTGGTCTCCGCCTTCCATATGGATCAGGACATCTGTCCTAAGCCCCATTCCTCCAACGAGGAACGCCACCCACACACTCTAGATGTGCTTAGGGCACTGACCTTTTACTTGAACCATACCAGGCTGTTCCGGAAATCCTCGCAGCTGTTCATTGCGTTGGCCGAACATATGAGAGGGCAACCAATTTCAGCCTAGCGCCTTTCCCGCTGGATCACCTCATGCATACACATGTGGTACGGCCTGGCAGGGGTTCCCCTGCTGCCTATTGTTAAGATGCATTCTACGAGAGCTCAGGCCTCCTCGGCCGCCTATGGAGCTCATGTCCCTATCCAGGACACATGTAGAGCTGCCACGTGGTCCTCTGTCCACACCTTTTCTTCGCATTATGCGATCATCTCCATCAGATACAGCTTGGAGTCACCTACTGTGGAATACACATGAGCAGTCACTCGAAGAAGAAAGGACAGTTACCTGTTCTGTAACTGGTGTTCTTCGAGATGTGTTGCTCAGCTGTATTCCACATCCCACCCTCCTTCCCCTCTGTCGGAGTTGTCTGGCAAGAAGAAACCGAGGGTGGGGGGAGCGTGCAGCTCCCCTTATAGTGCAATATAGAGGCGCCACTCCAGGAGTCACAGTGGTGCTCCCCTCTTATGGGTACTGCTAAGGGGAAAAACCTCCGGCACCGGTGCACGTGGTGAGCACTCACACCTACTGTGGAATACACCTGAGCAACACATCTCGAAGAATGCCAGTTATGGAACAGGTAACTGTCCTTTTCCCATTGATTTGCTAATCTGGTAGAAGGAGGGGGCAGGAGGGGGAAGGAGGCACAGTTTTGTGCTGCAGAGCTGATCATGTTTATTCAAAGTGTAACTGATGCTATTGGCAGCATCTTCTATATAATTTGATCCCCAAATTCTTGTGTACACATTCCAACTCATTCTCTCCACAGCACAGTAACCTAAAATAGGAATATTTCTAAATGTTTTTTGTTGGGTTTTGGTCAAAATTAATCCTGCTGAAGCAAAATATCTTATCTTTATTCTGGCAGGCTAAAGAAGGCTGCATATGTCAACTTCTGTCAATAAATGGATCTGAGAGGATCTTTTTATATGTCACCTTCACCACCTGGCTTAGAAATGCCCTTTTAAACCGTAAACTTTCAAGTACAACTGATGATTGTTTAAGACCCACTGACCTTCCTTTGTTCTTTGATTGCAGAGATGTTAATTCCCAATTAATCTTGAGTGGTTGCTTACAACATATTAATTCCGTGCGCTAAACAATCTGTTTAGCATATTAATTCCCTATGCAAAACAAACCTTGTATTTAGCTGTGACACTTGTGTACTTTTCCCAGATCTGAAGAAGAGCTCTGTGTCAGCTTGCAAGCTTGTCTCTCTCATCAGTGGAAGTTGGTCCAATAAAAGATATTACCCCACCTTGTCTCTCTAGTTGTTTAAGAAATACGTATAAAATCCACCACCATAATTAGCACTGTGCAGCAACCCCAACAGAAAATCAAGAGCTGAATAGATCCTTAGAGACAACATCCCCGTTGGTCTCTCCAGGACACTTGCAATCCATTGGCTAATGGAGAAGTGAAGTCTGCCCTGTTCTGATCATTCTTTACCTGCTTTGTGGATAAGTAGAGGATTTGAGTATTCAGAGCTGCCAATCGAATGCCTTTACTAGCACTGAATCCACAAATAATGTTGCTTACCCTGAGAGTGCTCAAAATATTGAACACAATTGGTGTAGCCTTCTTTTAACTAGATAGGTTAGTTTCTTTATCGCTTTTGGTTTTGTGTTCTACCTCAGCATTTTTTTAGAATGCCAGTACCCCGTTGCATTTTTTACATGGAGTAGTACATAGTGGACACTTTGCTCCATGTGAAGTCAAATGGTTTAATATTCAGGTAAGGAGAATATTTTCTTCAGACTCTTAAGATACAAACAACAAAACAAAACTCATTAAAAGTATGACTTAGGTTTTTATTGTCTTAGATATTTTCTGTTAGCAAACAGTCTCCTTTATTTCCATAAAGGCTAGAGCTAACGGTCTGCAGTCATGTGTGATTATCATCAGGGTTCTGCGAGATCTTTGCCAGCGTGTACCAACATGGGGGGCACTTCCAGATTGGGTAAGAAGACAGAAGCATTTTCTGTGACACCCTTCCTTTGATTGCTATCATGTAAGACGCTTTTAGGAAAAGTGATGATTATTGGGGGCATTGAAATGAAGTAAAAGATAAGCTAACCGGGCAAGTACATTGGATACATAGGGCTGAATCTTTGATGTCAGTGACAAAGCCTACTGACCTCAGTGGGTCCCAGAGTATGGCCTACATTTACCCTTCCTTTTCTGTAATAAGAAGACTGCTGCTCAGCAGTAGGGAACCCATCCTCCATAGCCTCTTCACCAAAGCAAATTGATGTAGTTATTCAATTCTAGTTCCTCTTGTGGGGGTGGAGAATGGGATCGTTTAAAAATAATTACTGCATATCTGCAGTCATCTCAGATTTTCAACTTCATATTTGGCTATAACAAGTATGGTGCCACAGCCCATGTCTGCAAGCCACATAAGCAGTATGATTGCTGGAGTTCTGAGAGAGGAGGTCTCTTTCCTCAGACTGTGAACAGCCACACCAGCATGACTGTTGACACTGTATACAGAGTCAGATGTGTTTAACGTACAAACTCCTAACACAGCTGAGCTCTAAATCGACTATGCTGTATGGACACAAATGTTGTGTCCATACAGTAGTTTACATGCTCCATACGTAGCTGGAACTCTCTCTTCTCTCACAAGGCTTCCAGGAGTCCTATTCATATTAAGCATATAAATATTCTGTAAAGAGTAGTTTGTCTACTTCAGAGAGTCTTAAACAACTGGGGAAGCTAGTTGGATTGTATTTATTGTAAACCATACAGTTCTTAAAAAACCTTCTGCAATACTAGCTGCTGCATTAGTCTAACTCATGGATTGCCTCAGTAAATACTAAGAACACGTTTTATCCCTCCAGTGTAACTGAACCCTGGTGTTGATCTTGTTCATCTGCCTTTGTTGCCTTTGTGCTGCTGGTTTAGGAGCAGCTGAGGGACTTGCTTTCGTTATATTTGGCTGAAGAAATGAACCTAACGTTTGGAGAGAGACCCACTGGTACTTACTTATACAATAGTCCCCTCTTTCTACCCCCTCCTCTTTCTGCACATGTGCAGTTCTTGAGAGGGAAGCACATTTGCTTTCTTCACCATGCTATCCCTTCTCTTCCAGCTCTTACCGCAGCTGGAAGATTGTAAGTACCATGGGCCTAGAACTCTCTTACTGTGTGTATACACTGTCTAGTACAATGGGATCTTGACTGGGAACTTCCAATGCGACTATAGTACTACTGATGATTGGACGAAACTTTCTAGTATTGTAGTATTAGAATCATATAAACTTAATAGGAAAGCTGGATAAAAGCTGACAGGTTTCACTGGTAGACGCCTGTAGGTCTACAAAATAATTTAATAAACAAGTGATAATAGATTTGAACATTTTTAGAAAAGTGCCAATAAATAGTAGGGCTATTGTCAACTAATAAATGCCCAAAAAAACCATAGAGGAGCCTGTCTAAATGTTCCCATGTAGCATACAGTGGTCAAAATCCTTTGGTCAGTCCTAATTTTCCTAAGAAAGTGACCAGACTTCTGTAAATCCTCTCGGTGCAGAATTCTGTCATGTGACTTGCTAAAAAGAGTTTTTAGAAATTAAGTTAGTAGCCAACTTTGAACTGAGCTGTGAATTCTCTTGAGCTCAGCCTGGTAAAGTTCTGTTTGTCCGTTCTCTCAGCCAAGTAATTTTTGTTGACAAGCAAGTAAAATGTTTTCATTTATTGTCATACCACAAGTAGACAAGAAGGGTTTTTTGCAGGACCTTAGATGTTCATGATGGTAATACAAGGTTGCCTTAGCAGTATCTTGAGTCTAGTTTCAAAGAAATAAAGCAAGACAGCCCTAAAAAAGGCATTATTTGCTGTCTGCAGAGGCTCCCACCCTTTTGTGGAGGACACATCATTGCTTATGTTTTTAAGAAACTGTATTTTAGCTTAATTTCCTCATTTAAAAAGTCAATCCTGATTTTGTCCTTCCTGCAGGCAATGGAACTTCTTGTAGAAAAGGCTTTAAGTAGTGCAACAAGTCCGCTAAGTCCTGGAGATGCCATGCGCCGAGTTCTTGAATGTGTAGCCACAGGAACACTCTTGATGGGTCAGTTCTAAACTAATATCTGTAATGTTGCGCCACAAAATCTTTGAAACAATGGAATTGGGCCATCTGTATTGTCATCCCGGAGTACACGCTACATTTTGTGATTGTTTCCCACTGAACAGATGTTAAAGTATGTCTGTTGGAATAAACTCTGTCCGCAGCATTGATTCAGGGACTCAATGGTGTTGGTAGCTCTGCTTTCAGAAAGTGGCAGATGTGTTGTATGTGCCTTTTTGATTGAAGGGAAGGTGTTGATTATTTTTTATTTTGAAGTGCTTAAAGAGATTCAGATCATTTAGACCCAACACTTGCATGTGATTAATAATATTGCTCTCATTAAAACTTTAAAGCAATATTTAAAAAATATAAAGCCCAAGCACTTCAGCATTCTATGCCAGTCCCTGAGAATGCAGAAATGAAACTGACTAGTGAGGTTTCCTTCTTCCTTGAGTGAAGTGCAGAAAAGTAACCAAACAGTGTAACTAGTGAAAAGCAATATCAGTGATACTGCAACTAACACTGTATGTTAGGAAAATGTGATTTTTTTGATCATCTTTTTCTTAAACCCTGATCATGGTGAATTTTAGAGTTGTGGTTCCTTCTTCCCCTTGCATTCAGATGGACCTGGGCTACAAGATCCCTGTGAGAAAGATGCAATGGATGCTCTAGAGACTATGACCAGTCAGGAACGAGAGGATATTACAGCCAGTGCACAGGTAGATAAGACAGTTATTTCTAATAGCATTGAGAAGGAAACTTCAATAGAAGCATTCTGTAAGGTATACACCGGTATTTTGAGGTTACTCTATCCTTTCCACTTAAGGTTTTGAAAACAGCTACAGCACCTATGGAAGGGACAACCTCTGGTTTGCGATTGTGTGTTTGTGACCTCAAAAGCCATGTTAACAACTCTATGACCCTGAAAGCTGCACCTAATTTACACACTTCTTTGAAAATAAAGAAATACATCAATGTGAAAAATACCTCACATTGAAGAATAAAGTTGCCTTTAAAGAGAGTTAAGTCAGTTTCAGCATTGCATTTGCCCCCAAGTCTCTCTACCCATTTTTAGTCATATTTTTGTATTTTCAAAACAGTTTTCTCTCCTGGGCGGCTTGGAGGGATTAAGGGGTAAATACATAAAAACAAGGGAAAACTGACTATAGGGAAAACCAGTGAAATGGACTAGAAAACACAGAATTGTCAAAAAGTAAATGCAATGAAAAAAATATTATTTTTCTCTAATCTTGTTAGCAATCTAGTGGTTAGTGTAAAGGTAACAAGTGAAGTAAAAGAAAAAAAAAATCAAATCCATATGTTTGTGAGTTAATACTTTAAAAAATGTTCACAACCATATTTCTTTATAATACTATTAATTTTCTTAATAAATAGTGTGAAAGTTCTTCTTTACATCCACTGGCATCAAAAACTGCCAGTTTAATCAGATTTTATGTGGAGAGGCAAGCTGTACACTGCCTTTTCTGATCACAGTATCTAAAATCTGCTCCTGCTAGCCACATAAGCAATGATATTATTATCAGTCAAAGATTCTTAGGATGTTGGCAGGCAATGTTATGCAATTTTAAAATAAAAAAAAATCTTATTGCAAGCCAGCCACTGCATGGTAGAAATCATTAAAAATGCTTTTAGTGTATGTAATCTTGCCTGACATCTCCAGAGCAGTAGGCTGAAGTCAGATATTTGATTTAGAAATTCACACTGATCTGTTTCTGAGCTAAGTATTGCCTGTGCGCAGAACAACCCTGGTAGGCTTACCAGTTAAATATTGACCTTTCACCTTTCTGGCTTGTATTAAACTCAAGACTTTAGTTTAAATATTCCTATGTGGACTCTGTATAGCATTTTCTACTTGGACCCCAGTGAATAATGAGTACCCAAAAGAGATGTCTAGGACTAAAGGATTGGGGGAGTTAGAATTACTTCTGTCAGTATATCAGGCAGGAGATCATTCCAGGATGGTGCAGTGTGGGATGTGAGAAGACTGCCGCTATTTGTACACTGTTTCTTGTACTAAACAAATTACAGTAGTTTCTAGCTCTTCATTGGGCTTTGGAAACAGTCTTTTTAAGAGCTAGAAACTATTGTAAAGATTTGCATTGACTTCAGCAGGTTTTGGTTCAGGACAAACATTTTTAGGCCTGATTTTTTCAGAGGAACTGGCTAGCTCAGCTTTCACTGATTTTAATTGAAGTTATGAGCTCTCAGCAGCTTTGCAGTAAGGTCCTTTATATTTTTGTATCTGTGCTTGATATTTAGAACACGTTGTCATTAACTTTTTAAACTCCAGCCTGCAGTGTGTGACTATAAAGGCTGCTGTACATAGAAGATACTGTAGGCTGTGTAGTATCAGCTGTATCATGCCTACTGCTGTCCTGACAATATACCATCCTTAATGTTTCTTCTGCTTCCTCCTCTAGCATGCTTTAAGGATGCTAGCTTTCAGGCAGATACACAAAGTACTTGGAATGGACCCTTTGCCTCCTCCTAAAAATAGACTTAATGCCCGTAACAGAAAAAGGAGACGAGACACCAGTGAGACAGCTGAGGGCGAGGGCGATGGGAAGAAGGACAAAAAAGAGGAAGACGATGATGCCTAACCACTGTTGTAGCATTTGCTGAGATAATGTTCACATGACTTTAATTTTTTATATATAAATATGAGTTGCTGTTTAGTCTATGACATTTGGCAATTTTAGTGTTTTTCCCCTTGAAATAACGTACTGTAGATTTGTTTTAAATTGTGCTTAAATCATTACAGAAATTGCGTCATTCCATAAGAGTAAAGTTGATTATGGCAACAGTCCCTCTCCCTCTATTACGTTCCCTTCCTGTGCGCCCCCCCCTCTCCTCCCCCCCTGAAAGAAACCCTCCCCACAGCAAAATAGGTAGATTGAGGCAGGCACATTTTTTAAGCTCTGGTATTTCTCTTAAGCTTTAAATATGTCCCATGACGTGTAAAGGAAAACACAAGTTTATTGGGTTTGTATCTTTAAAAAGTTGTATCCTTGTTCACTTTAGACATCCAGCCTGAAATTGGAGGCAGTTTCTAGCTGGATCTGGAGTGTCTGTCTGAAATTGACAAGTTTGATTTTTGTTTTTTGTTTGTTTTTTTTTTTGGAAGGGGATCTTGCACTTTGTGCGCTCCCACTTTGGGGCAGTGAAGTGGGTGCTGCATTGTAAAGAGGTACATAAGCTGCTTGCTCAGAGCCATTTTTGGCAAACCAGCCAACTTATAAATGACAGTTGGCAGTAGAAATGACAGAGTCTGAAATGTTTAATTCCTTTGGACTCATAGTTCTCCATTAGACACAGCACATTGTACTTAAAAACACCCCTGTAAAACATGCTGTCTAAAACAAGAGAGGGGAAAAAACTGTAATGGTTTCTCCTGTTTGGTATTGTGGTTTGCAATTTTGCATAGTTTTTCTCTTCCGGGAAAGCAAAAAATATGTTCCAGTAGAGGTGACACTATGAGTAGGGGAAAGTGCTACTCTAAACAGTCTGAAGTGGTGGTGCTAAGAATAGGGCCAGAGTGCTAACTCTCTAATACCTGTTACACGACAGTATAATCACTAACCACAGAGATTCTCTGCATACCAATGAGTGCCTTCTAAAGAGAGGTGGCCAGGACTCACACAGGGAAAAACTGCTTTTTTTTTTTTAAATCTCCACAGTTTCACATCTAGTCTATTTTTAAAGCCAGGCATTTCTCAGCAGCACCTCTCGGCAATAGAAAAAATCAGGCTTTGATAGTTCTGCTTGTTTGGGCTACCATTCCATAAAATCTGCTGAGCAAAGGAAAGGTGTCCTAGCTGCACTGACAGAAACGAGGGTGAAGGGCGTGGTCTCAGCACTTGGTGTACAGCCAGCAGGCCCATGTGGGAAAGCTGATAGCCTAGCGCTGGGCAGCCAGTAGTGATTGGATCAACCTGTTTCTATGTGGAGGGTTTCTCAATTGGTTGCCCAGTGGCTTTATTTTTTTAAAAACTTTTATTTTGACAATATTGTGTTCTAGGGTCACTTGACATGGTTAATTTGGTTATTTTAAGTGTGTTTAAAGGACGGCCTGTAACGTGGCTTTAATATTTGAATGTCTTTGTAGTGCTACCTGGAAAAAAGGAAAAAAAGGAAAAAAATAAAATAAAGGAGTTATGCTTCCATTTTCTATGTAACGTCTAGTGTTTAACCAGTGAATCCCACTAGCACAGTGATCCCCAAACTTTTCAGGGTCGCGCCCCCCTTACCCATCAACCTTCCACGGCTCCCAGTGTGGGGTTGGGACGGACAGGGGTAAAGGGACCACATCTGGGCAAGGAGCGGGGCTGGGAACAGAGCCATGGCAAGGGGCCATGGCTGAGGGCAGGGGTGGAGACAGCTCAGGCCATGATGGGGGGCTGCAGCCTGCAGCTGAGCCCACAGCCACATGCAGTTCCACTCTTGTTCGTAGTCTTGGCCCTGGCTCGGGGGCAGAGCGGTGTGGGGTGGAGCTGGGTGGCGCTGCCTCCCTATGGAGGCTGGCCCAGGCCCCGCCGTAGCCTCCCGGAGCGTTCCGGCCCACCCCACAATTTGAGGAACTCTGGATTAGTAAGTGATCACAAGTCAAGTAGCTGATTGGATGGATGGTGATTATCCCAAGCTCTCAGCACTTCAACTTCACACTCAGATTCTCATTTAAATCTTGTTTTTATAACTCCGTTAATACTTTGGTTTGGGCTTTCTAACATTATTCAGCATTTTTAATCTCAACAGCAAACTCTCCGATTATCTTTTTAATGAAAATACTTGTTCTATTCCCCATTAAATACAAATCAGATGAGCTTCCCGTTAAAACACATCAAGTTGATTTTTTTACTTGAACCCCTGGGGAGAAAACCAAAACCCTTTTGTATCTGTGTCTCAAACTGAAGTGAATCTCTCCCCAAGAAAAGGGCTCATTTGGAACTGTGAACAAAGGTTTAGGTTTATATTTGTGAAAATGGATGGCTTGGCTGCAGCTGATGATTTCCTTAGGACAGCAATTCTGGGCACAGGTCCTGAGCACCACGAAATCACACCCAAGACAGTGTGGTGAGCTGAAAGTCTCATAAGGACTAGAATGATTGCATTCCATGCCAAGGTGCTACAGGAATGCTCTGTTGCGCTTGTAAGGCAGTTCAGGGAACAGTAGTGAACATAGAAAAGTTTCTTTCTGTGCATAGACCTTCTGTGGCCTGGTTGGGGCTCTTTGGGTTAGATTTGCATTCTCCTCTTTAGGCAGTTGTGACCCATCAGTGTTGTTTTGCTGGCTGATTGGTGTATGCTATGGAAGCTGACGGTTTCCTTTAGGAACCTCCTAGCTCAAGGCGTGGTGGTAGTGAGGAAATGATTTTGCAAATTAGTTCATGTTTATATGCTGGTTTAAGATAAGAGTGTAGGGAGAAGCAGAAGAGCTTCAAATTCTAAGCACTGAGAGCAGATCAATGTGATACAAGATGGTCAGCCAGTCTGACTCATCCTGTGAGACAGCACCACACCCCAAAACTAGTGCATCCTGAGAAACTAGCCCTTTCTCATTTAGAGCTTATATATCCATTTTTAACCTATATTTTGATTCAAGGCCTTCTCAGTTTACGGAGAAAGATTACACTGGCCCTTTAAAGAGTTTGTGTGCTCTCAGATATGGTGTGGTATTTGTCTGGATGTCCCGTCTCACTGGCACTGATGAAACCCACATTAGGTGATTGTTTCAATTCCGTTAAATGAACTTCTGTTCTTTGCCTTCTGTGTACGATCTTGAGAGTTGTGCCAGGTAACAGAATATTCCAGAGTGATTAATGTACAATAATGTGGGTTTTGTTTTTGTTGTTCCTTGTTTCCCATAAATTGGCTGCTGTTCTTTCCATAGATGATGATGATCCTGTGTTCTGAAGATTCTCCCCTCCACCTCTGTCTTGGAAAATGGAAAAATAAAAGCTTGAAACCCTCCAACATTTCAAATAAGAATTTAATGCTGTTCTGTAAATGGGTGCTGCACATAACCAGTTTGTTAACAGCAAACATTGTTTGGGTATAGCGATATGTCCTTTTCGGGGGTTTCTTTTTGATCTTTTACAAATAAATATATTTTAAAAGGACGGATAAGAACTTTTTGTGCAGGTTGCTAAATAAATGCATTGTTTAACCAAAGCTGTGCCGCGTGCCTCAGATTTGCGGTATTGGTAGCAACTAATGTGCACTCACTCATTTGTACTACAGAATCTCTGTAACTCGACAACAAAACCCTGATTCTGCAGTACGTTGTCTTCCATCATGTTGTGAGTTTCTGTTCCTAGGGTCAGCAGTTGGGGTTGAGGGTGTGCTGCACATTGCAACAGGTGCATGGCACCTTGCCTGGATCAACCCCTAAAAGAGGACACGACCGTTTATCATCCAGTTTGAAATAATAAAGAGCATAGGAGGTAAAAGCCATGAGTGTGGATAGAGCGATCCCAAACTTGAAAATCAGGTTACCAGAGCCATAAAGCACCAAAAAGCATAACAGCAGCGATCCCATCACAGTTTGATGGAGTGAGCTCAGATGGCTACAAGTACGGAGCTAGCAGCTCAACCTGAAAAACTTTATTGCCAGTTCCAGCATAGCCTTGTGACAGCACTTTTGGCTTTGAGGGATGATGTGAAGCCGCATACGTACCTAAAGCAAGCAGCTGCCAAACAAACTGCTCCTGAAGATGATAAACTGGCTGGCAGCCTTCCAAACATCTCTCTGTTGTCACTCGAGTATGGGGAGGTTTCTTCCATCCCGTGCAAACCTCACTTTCTCATTGGAGTATAAATTCATCTGAAAAAATGTAGGACATCTACATCAGGCTTATTGCTCTTCAAAATGTCCTTCTGTTGCGATGATGTTTCACACCTCCAGTGCCAATGTGCGTGGGAACACTAGCATAGCATCAACGCCGTGGTGCATACCAGCATTTTAAGCCCCATGTCTCTCAGATCTGCTCTGACTGAAGACTTGAAGTCGTGTAGTACATAAAATGTCAGCTGCTGCCTGGAGACTTGTCCATGCTAATGTTTGTGTAGCTACAAATGTCACTGAAGCTGAATTGGTGGCAACAATGGTAGGAAATTTTTAGTTTAAAAAACAACCCCCCACCTCCACCCTGAGTTTAGATACCTTATTTTAAGCTTCCTGTGCTTTTTTTTTTTTTCCTTCGTTATGTCCCTCAGTTTGATTTTTGTCCAACATTTGGGTCTAATTAGCTGCAAAAGAGAGATTATTACAGCTTGTGAAACAAAATGAATCTGCTTCTCTAGAGGGGATGGAGAAAATAGTTGTCACCTGCCTACCTAACCTGGCCCCATTGTTAACCGAGAACACACAGACTTGAAGTTTCCTGAGGAAGTGCCCCACATTTAAAGTCTGTAGAACTGTTGTCAAGTTGTGGGCTTGGATTCCTGTCTGGTTTCAGGAGACTCAAGTCTTGATGTTTTGAGTATAGTGTAAGGTGGGTGGGCAGAGGGTCTGTGTGGACTTGGCTGATGCTGATCAAGAGTCAGATGGCTGAGACAAGTCACCATTTTGGAACGAGAGTATCTCCTTGGTACAGAAACCTTACGGGCATTTAACAATAAAATCAAGCTGAGACATCCTTTGGGCATGTCCTGTCGCACTCCAACCATCATCCCATTTTCCTTCCACAGTTCCTTGAAGGGCTCTGAGTCTTTGCTTCCCATTGTAGCTCTCCTTCCGTGGTCCCACTGAGAATTCCTTATCATTTATGAATGCTCTGCTGCTGCCAATCTCCTCTTCTGCTCTAAGAGCTTGTCTACACTACGAGTTAAGTCGACGTAAGGCAGCTTACGTCGACCTACCAGTAGAGGTGTACACACTGCAACCAGTTTCAGTCTCCTGCCACACTCACATATGAAAACCACTTCAACGAGAGGCATAGTTAGAGTAATGCAGTGTCAGTGTAAACACGGCATTGCTTATGTTGTCCTAAGTGGTTTCCAGGAGGTGTCCCACAATGCCCATTGTGACTGCTCTGGTCAGTGGTTTGAACTCTGCTGCTCTGCAGCCAGGTACACTGGCATGTGCCCCTTCCCTTTTAAAGCCCTGGCCATTTTTGAAATTGTTCTTCCAGTTTGCTCGACGTGGAGAGCTCAAACAGAACCTGCCGAGCTGACCATGCTGGTTCCTCACAGCAAACGCCCCTCCCTGGAGTATGCTGGAGGTGGTGGATCTGCTGTGTGGGTGGGGAGAGGAGGCTGTGCAGTCACAGCTCCGCTCTAGCCTGCAGGAACTTTGATACCTATGGGCAAAAGGATTGTGGCATGGAGGAGAAGGGAACCAATAGGGACATGTGGCAGTGCTGGGCAAAAATCAAGGCACTGAGGCAGGTGTCCCAGAAGGCAAGAGTGGCCAATAGTTGCTCTGGTGCAGCGCCAAACATATGTAGTTTCTACAAGGAGCTGCATGCCATCCATGGCCACAGCCCCGCCTCCGCTGCCAAGTGCCCTGTGGGTACTTGGGGGGACTGGAGACAGTGGCCAGGGGCATGAACCTCAAGGACAGCGTAGGGCATGAGGAAGTGGAGCTAGAGGAAGATGGGGGACAGCAACATCTGGTGGTGTGACAAATCAGGCTTTTTTTTTTTTTTAAACTCCCAAGGGGTCTAGCCAGTCCCAATACTCGAGTTCTGACATGCCTGAGGTAAGAGAGGGAAGCTCCAGTAAGTACTTGTGCGTCAGTATTGCAGGGAGACCTGGCAATGTTCTGCTTTTTAATTGAGGTAGAAGAGAGATTGAAAAAAACGCTAACAGTTTATATCTGCTGCTCATTCCTCTCTGCATCTAGAGGGGCCCCTGCGGAAAAAGTTAGTTTATGCACACTGGGATATCTCGGGAATCCTCCATAGAGGTCTCTAGAAAACTTCCCTGGAGGTAATCAGCAATCCTCTGTCCACGGTTTTTTGGGAGGGCTGCCCTGGGGTAAGAAACTTTACTGCCCCAATCAGCAATTACTTCTGCAGGCACCAAAGCAGCGCACAGCGTCAGGACCCATGCTCTAGCCACATGCCTGAAGGAGCTGCACCTTGGCATCCTCAGTTACCCCCAGCAGTGAGAGATCAGCTGTTATCACCCCCGCCTGTGGAAGTGGTGCCAGTATTCAGAACTGTAGCCTACTGAATCCCCCCTTTATCCCATCTTGACCCCCACACACACACTACGGTGCAAGAAAACAATGCCTGGCTCAATACATTACAGAAACATGTTACTGTGGCTCATTGTCAAAATTCTCTTTTAAAGCCTCCCTCATTTGAATAGCTCCTGCTGAGCCCCTCTAACAGCCCTGGTATCTGGCTGCTCAAAAGCAGTAGCCAGTCAATCCATCTCAGTGCTCCACCCCTGTGGAAATGTCTCCCCCTTAGCTTCACAAATGTTATGCAGAGCTCGGCAGGCTGCTATGACCATGGGAATATTTTCCTCACTGAGGTCTAATCTGCCAAAGAGGCAGCACAAGTGCCCCCTTTATGCAGCCAAAGGCAGATTCGATAGTCATTCTGCACCTGCTGAGCCTGTTATTGAAGAGTCCTTACTGCGTTCAAGGTTGCCAGTGTCCGACTTAATGAGCCAAGGGAGCAAGGGATAGGCTGGCTCTCCCAGGATCACTACTGGCATTTCTACAGCCCCATGGAAATTTTCTGGTCTGGAAAGAAAATCACTGTTTGCAGCTTTCTGTACAGGCCAGTGTTCCTCAAGCTGAAAGTCTCCTGCACCTTCTCTGAGCAGCCTGTGTTGATGTCCATGAAATGACCCCAGAGATCCACCAGTGCTTGCAATGCCATGGGAAAGTAGCCCTTACTGCTGATGTGCCCCTTCACAAGGTTGTCTTGGGGCAAAATGGGGATGTGTATGTGCCATCTATCGCCCTGCTGCAGTTAGGGAATCCCATTGCCACAAAATCATCCACTATTTCACGCCTCTTGCCTGGAGTCACAGGCCCTCCTAGCAGCAGGCGATTCATGGCCCTGCACACTTGCATAACTGCAACCCTCACGGTGGACATCCCCACTCCAAATGGATTCGTGGCTGATCGGTAGCAGGCTGGCGTTGCCCACCTCTACACAGTGATCACCACTTGCTTCTCCACAGTGAGAGCAACTCTCATTTTAGTGTCCTTGCACCAGAGGGCTGCGGTGAGCTCCACACACCGTTCCGGGAAGGTGGCTTTGCACATCCAAAAGTTCTGCAGTCACTGCTTGTCATCCCAGATCTGCATAACGATGCGATCCCACCACTCGGTGCTAGTTTCTCGCACCCAGGACCAATGGTCCACTGTGTGCAGCTGTTCTGTGCATGCCAAAATCAACCTTGAATTGTTTCTGTCCATGGCACACAGCAGGGCAGACACCACCGTATTGTCATCAGATTCCCAACTCATGAAATACTGCATATTGTGTTCACAATGCTCATCACAAGACTGGAGAGCAGGCAGAGCCAAGCTCGCTGATAGAGAGGGCGGGTGCACCGTTTACAGGGTCTGTTGAAAAGCAGCACGAAACGTACTAGGAAGCCCACAGAATGATGGGACAGAGAAAACTGCATCATGGGATGCTCAGCCTGCCCATAGGAGGCTTTGCAAACCCTTCCCAGAACACCCAGTAGTAGATGGTCGTGAGTTGCATGTTGTGATTGCTATCCATAGTTCACTGGTCTCCCTGTTGATGCAAGAGCACCTACTGTGGTCGCTCTGCTGACACAAGTTTTAATTGCAGCGGTGGATGAAGGTCAATTTAACTTTGTAGAGTAGACATGGCCTAACTGTTCTCACTTCTGCCACTGACCCACACCTTCATCAGTGCATTGCAGTCTTCTTAATACAGACATCCACTTCTTGGGGCCTCGTGTTGACTCTATAGGTATCTACCTTTAGTGTCTGTTTAAATTGTTTATCACCTTTGAAAGTGGATTAAGCTAATTTGGAATAAGGCACTCTTATTCCAGAATAAGTGTGACCACATATGGAGAATCAGGCATAGCTAATCCACTTTAAATTCACAGCCTATCTTACTCCAGACTCATTTTTGTGTACAAATAAATCCTTAGGCCCAGCTTTTTAAAGATAGTTAGGCATTGTGGTGCTCACCTAACTGATTGAGGAGATTAAATTTCATTTACAAAAGGAATTTAATCACTTAGGAGCCAAAATCTCATTGAAGTCAATGGGAGGCTTTTCACTGGCTGTAGTTGGAGATAGGTAAGGCCACAGACTAGGGCTGCACAACCCTTTCCCTGAAGTGTCCTGTTCGTTGGCTCCTTTGGGGCCATAACTGCATGTATCGACTGGCTTGGGCATGTCAACATTTGCAGCTTTCTTCATTCTGTGAGGCTTGGAGAATTTTTAAAGACTCCCTCCCACAAAACATGCACTGGGGAATGCTCTGGTTCTCTTCTCCATGCCCGTGCCCGCCTTTCTTGTAAATCCCCTCCTGCACAGACTTTGAAGCAGCTGTTCACCTAGCAATGAGGGCACAAACACTAGTGCTTAAGATGCTGGACCAGAGCTCTGGGTTCCAATCCCAGCTCCTCTACTGACTTTCTGGGCAGCATTGGGCAAGTTACTTAGTCTTTCTCTGCCTCAGTTTCCCCCCCATAAAAGGAGGATAATAGCTCTGCCTTTCTCCCCCACCTTTTGTCTCTTGCTGCCTTAATACAATGCCCAGTGCAGTGGAGCCCTGAGCATAATTGCAATTTCTTGATGCTATTGCAGCCATAGATACGTAATAAAGTCGTTAAAGTTCCCATGCAATGAATCAGCTTTGTGATTAACGGGACTGGGGCTGGGGGGGATTTGAAGAGCATTGGCATGGTGATGTCTAAGCCCTAAATATGATGGTTTAGTTTGATGTGGCATTGTCCTATCAATTGTAGTGTTTGCTTCTCCTGAGATCTGGGAAACTGCTTCCTTACCCCTTTTCTTCACTGCAACTTTCTTGTAATGAAAAGGCTGCTAAAAACCTGCCCTATACTCTCTTACGCAGTGGTAGCATGAATGTCATATGTCAGACCAAACGCAAGTGCCTCTTCATGTTGCATTTGGTCTGTAAGTTACTTTAAAATCTATTTTCAGTCATTTTCACTGTGCCATGTTTTGAGCCAGAGTGGGGAATATTCAGCTGATGCATTTCATTGCAACCCGTGCAAGGTTCTTTCTTTCTGAGGGATGTTTTCTGTGCTGCTCTATGATAGGGAAGCAGCAGGGGCGAACTGCTCAGCTGGCGTGGACTGGTAGAGCTCTGGTGACTTCAGTGGAGCTATGACAATATACAGGATCTGCTCCAAGGTATTGAAACAGGAGCATCAACATTCCAGTGACGATAGAAGGGGAAAGATCGTTTGGGACCTGGCCCAAAGGGGGCTGCAAGTGGTGTAGGGAGATGGATAATACATTGCCCTTTTACAGCTGTCTTCAGCTAAGGGTCTGTCTGCACTTTGCAGTCATTAATTGTGCCTGGTGCTGTGCCTAAGAGGCGGGTCACTATTTTCACCCCATTTACAGATGGTGAGATTGAGGTACAAAGAATGGAAGTGGTCACCCAGCCAGGGGAGGCTCTAGACACCAGCAGAGCAAGCAGCTGCTTGAGGCAGCCCATTTTCATGGGCGGCAGCTGGCAGGGATCCAGCCTGGGAGCTGAGAACCAACAGGGGGCCCTGGGAGCTGTAGTTCCTTGGTTAGCTCCCTGCCTATAGACCCAGCCCTGGAGCAGGGAAAGAACTACATTTCCCAGCATTCCCTTGGTCACTACCAGCAAGACTGGAGGGGAGGAAGTATGGTACTTAAACCTCATGCTGCAGCTTGAGCTCACTGCTAGAGCAGGGTGGCACTGTGAGTGGGGAACGAGTGTGCCCAAGGAGTAGAAGGCTTTGGCCCTGGTATCCCCTTCAGCAGACACCCCCAGACTGGATTAGGGATACTGGTGTGACCTCACCTTGCAGCCCCCAAAGAAGGAATTGGTTGGTCTAAATGGACAGTGCCCCTCTCTAGCTGAAGCCTAGCAAGGGAGGTACATGGATCCCACTAGAATTTAAAATGAAAAGTAATGGAGGGGAGGCTCTACCGCACCTGGGCAGCTTTAGATACAGTACCAGGCACGTAGAAGGATTTCCACTTCTGAGCCATGGAAGCAGAAATTGACTTTTCCTTTCCAGATATAGCTAATATTCAGAAAGGGAATCTAGTACCTGCCTTCCAGATTTGAACACCTCAAAATTCAGGAGTGCTCAAGCTCAGTTTGGGCAGCTGTTACTTCATTTCTCCCAAATCAAATATACTGATCCACTGTAACTTGCTGTAGAAAAAGTAGGATAAAGTTGAGCAAGAAATGCTTCCCAGGGGTTATTAGGACTGGAATTGCTATTTTCAACAGCCATTGCCTTTTGTTTGTTTGTTTAGAAGGAAGACAGTGATATTGCATTGGCAAATTCCCCGTAGAAAGAAAGAGTGGAAGAAAAGAAAAATAAAGGCACCTCAACTTTTCCTCATTTATGGAGGACAGTCTTATAATCTGCATCCAGAGATCCTCCAATCACACAAGCTAAAAATTGTTCCACTTTACTGCAGCTCTGTAACCATATGGGAACCAATCCTGTCTGTGTTTTGTGCACATCCAAAATTCCTGCTGAATGACCTG